>NC_069737.1:11839849-11877349 GCF_027358585.1 Pangasianodon hypophthalmus | reverse complement strand
GGAGAAAATCCAATTGACATTGACCTTTCCGGTATTAACTGACACCACCTGGAAGCCTCGCTCCATTCCCCTCATCTCATTATCGTGAAATAAAATCTATCAATATATGCTTGACTTAGATACCAGTAGACAGGTATACGCATATTTAACATCAGTTATGTTTATTTATTAGGGATGCCACCGAAAAACCTTCAGTCAACCATGGTCAAGAATGACGAAAATTCCAGATTTAACACTTTACAAACAATGCTAATGGTGGTGATAATTAGAAAGTGATTAAATACACTGTTTTGTCCCAATCAGTGTTCAGATGCCTTCAAACACTCTGAGCAGCAGATCAACAAAGAATAATGTCGGCCATATGGACATTAGATAAATGATTTCTAAAAGAGTGATATTAAAAATGTACTGTTATTATTATTATTTTTGTGGAAACACCTAAATATTCACCATCCAGCTGGGTTTTCACGATTGCCACTGCCAGTAAGCAGTTCCTGACTTCACAGCTGGTAATATAGTTACACCCTCCCCTGCTCTCCCTAAACCCGAAATGCTTGTCTTCCTGTGTTTTTTTTAGGCTACCGAGTACCAAAAGCAAAGTTCATACCCATGTCCATGCTACATCACACTTGTCCTCTTTCCCATTCTTGCATTGCGAAGAAGCTAAGGAAGTTTAAGATGCTTAGTACAGCTATCTAATACTTTATTTCGTGCTAATGTTATTAGTAAGTCTGCGCTATTAAAGGATGTTCACACCCCTTGGGTAAGAGTAATTTGAGTGTGTGACTTATTACTTGTTGCCACGGTTGACTGTTGTTGTCCTTAAAACAGACAGATGGCCTATTGTTTGTGTCTGTGTGTAGCGATGTAATTTCATAATTTTCGAAATTCACAAACTTATTGTGAATCATTTGTTTTTCGGTTCAGGATGGTGAGTTGTTTGTTCTGCCAGGCCCTGACAGAGTTGGATAATGGACAGTGATCAATGCCCAAATTGTCTAGGATCAGAGCATCTTCGACAAGCACTTAAAGAGCCTTGCCCTAACTGCAACCTAAGTGGAGCATGGAGTGAAGTGAACAGCAGACACGGCTGTGGTGCCTTCTAGGAAGAACGACCTCAGCATACTGGCAGGTTCACAAAAGGTCAGACGCTCTTATTAGTGTGTATGCTACATTTGCATGCAAGCAAGTTGCAAGTTTCACTCTATGGTGCAAAAGACTAGGCATGAACGCCCTATCTTTCACTGTAAACTTGATGATTTGTAGAGTGTATATGTCAACTAGAAGATATGTGACAGCAATGTCTACTTGTCTGCTGCTAGGAGCACATAAACTAGTCAAAACTTTTCTTAAACATCTGCAACATCTCAACATCTAGAATAGGGATCTTGACTTGGTGCTAAGCAGTTTGTGCAACTTGTCATATGAACCAATGGAAACTGTGAATATAAAGTGTTCATTGTTCAGTGTATTACAGCAGCCTTGCAGTCATTATTGGTCAGCATGCAGTGTCTGTGTTAGGGACTAAAAATATGTCCCACTGTGTCAGAAACCAGCAATTCTGTTAATGACATTGGCGCCACAGCATTTTAAAAAACATCAGAGTTTTGGAGTTTTATTCTTTGTGAACTTGTAAATTTGGATTTGGAAATTTCATATGTGATTGTTATCGTATATGGAAATTTGGAGAGTGTTAGTTATTGAATTTGAACATTTGAAATTGATTGTTACTTGAATTTAGAGACTGAATTTGGGTGACTGTTAGTGAATTTGGAAATTTGAAGATGACTTTTGATAAATTCAGAAATTTAAAGTGTGATTGTTACTGAATTTGGAAATTTGAAGATGACTTTTGATAAATTTAGAAATTTAAAGGGTGATTGTTACTGAATTTGGAAATTTGAAGATGACTTTTGCTAAATTTAGAAGTTTGAAGTGTGACTGTTACTGAATTTGGAAATTTAATGTTGACTTTTGCTAAATTTAGAAGTTTGAAGTGTGATTGTTACTGAATTTGGAAATTTAAAGTGTGATTGTTACTGAATTTGGAAATTTAAAGTTGACTTTTGCTAAATTTAGAAGTTTGAAGTGTGATTGTTACTGAATTTGAAAATCTGAAATTGATTGTTACTGAATTTAGAGATTTGGACTGTGTTTGGTAGTGAATTTGAAGACTTGAAGTGTGATTGTTACAGAATGTAGAGATTTGAAGTGTGACTGTTACTGAATTAAGAAATTTGAACTTTGACCGTTGCTGAATTTGGAAATTTGAAATTTGCAATGTAGTTTGTTAGTGAATTTAGTGATCTAGTGAAGTGTGATTGTTAGATGTAACATATGGTTACTGAATTTTAATATTTGCTCCAGAATTGCAAGATGTGGAATATAATTTATCTAATTTTGAGACCTGAAAAGTGTTTAACTAATTTTTGAGATCTGAAAAGTGTTTTTGGAGATTTGTAATTTGCAATTTGTAATGTGATTGGTTATACCTTTTGGAGATTAAGCTTGTGATTCCTGAGTGGTTACTGAGTTCTAAGCTTTAAAGATTTGTAAAATAAGATCGTTACTGGTTTTTTAGATGTTAAGTGTGACTGTTGCATTAATGGTCTGTGTGTCTACTCACACATGGTTCGTGCCGTAGCTCCGGTAGTCAACGGCAGCTGACACGGCCACGATGAGCGCAGGTACACCGTAACCGGTGAGGTAGAAATACTTGGTGCGAGAGTACTCGCTCTCAAACACCTCCACCAGCATGATGTAGAGCTGCACACCTTCCAGAAACATCCACGTGAATGCAGCCAGGAAGAAGAAGTGAAGCAATGCGGCGAACACTGCACAGGCAATCTGAGGGACACACACACACACACACACACATGCTATGGCTGTGACAATATACCAGAATGATGACATAGTGAGAAAAGAAAATTCTATATGTTATTCTACTATTATTATTTCTTAGTATATGCATGTATATAGATAGTAAACATATTTCCAGGTGCAGTAGATCCAAAAAGTCAGAGAAAAAGTATAAAAGTATTACAAGGCACCTAAAGTTTCACCTAAATGAAAATGCAAAGTTTCTGAAAGGAACAGATAGATATATCAAAAACAGTGGTAATAATCATACACACAACAATAAAACTCATTAAACATTTATAACGGCCGATTTTATTTTGAAAACGCACACACACACACACACACACACACGATCACCTATTATGATGCTATTAGTACATACTTCATGTCTTCATTACAATTTTAAAGCAGGTCTCGCTTAAATGAGTTTTCTCAATGGATTTTCCACATTATTTCTCTCACACACTCACGCTCTCTGAGGACGTGAGCAGGTTTTCCGTTATTAACAGGAGGTCAGAGAGCCACTCCACTCTGGTAATTAACGACAGCCAGGCGCCAATCCTAACCACTTACGGGACAGGGGGTGTATATGCAGGTGTGTGTGGGTGTGTGTGCTTCCCACCCCCCTCTAAAAATGGATACACACAATTCCCTGATACAATTAAGAGATTTGCCGGCAGAGTAACTTCAGGATATGTCACTATTTATCAACATAATAACATTAATAGATATGGGAACACTTTGTAGTGTGTACTTATATACCGCTGTAACTGTAAGCGCAATAATGGCTCATGAAGTCAGACACATTATAGTTGTCAGAATTAGTAAACTGAAACGTCCTTGCAACTTAGAGATAAATGAAAGTGTGTACATCATAACCGCAAAAAATAATATTCTTAAAATGTGTCACAATTTTGTTGGATCTTTATTAGAACTTTTTTCTAATGTAATGGTACAGTGTAATGGTACAGTGGGGACTGTTATTCTTACCATTTTTCATTTTGCACACTGATTTCTTCCTTAGTATGGAGTTTTTGATCATAACTCATCACTAATAAATGCATAGAAGTAATAATATATTAATAATAAGATGTATAAAGAAATTATACCTCATAAATGAAAGCTCCTAGTTTTATGTGTTCAGTTCTATTATAAAACGGATATTTTCGATAAGTTTGAAGCCGATGTAAAATCCGCAAAATAACGCACACCTGTTACCACATCATAATAATTTAATTCTGTATTATTGCAGCAGGATTTAAACCTATAAAACCGTTACACTACGACTACGTTTCTGCCCATAGAATACCCTAATTTTTTCAGTTACAGTTGAGGTCAAAAGTTTACATCCCCCTTTCAGAATCTGCAAAATGTTTATTATTTTACCAAAATAAGAGCGATCATACAAAATGCATGTTATTGTTTATTTAGTGCTGACCATTAGTGCATTAAGAGCCGGGGGGTGAAAACTTTTTGAATTTGAACATCAGGGTAAATTTAACTTATTTTGTCTTCTGGGAAACATGTAACTATCTTCTGTAGCCTCTGAAGGGCAGTACTAAATGAAAAAATATGATATTTAGGCAAAATAAGAAAAATGTACACATCTCCATTCTGTTCAAAAGTTTTCACCCCCCCGGCTCTTAATGCATGGTTTTTCCTTCTGGAGCATCAGTGAGCATTTGAACCTTCTGTAATAGTTGCATATGAGTCCCTCAGTTGTCCTCAGTGTGAAAAGATGGATCTCAAAATCATACAGTCATTGTTGGAAAGGGTTCAAATACACAGAAATGCTGGAAAACCAAAGAATTTGTGGGACCTGAAGGATTTTTCTGAAGAACAGCAGGCAGTTTAACTGTTCAGGACAAACAAGGGACTCTTGAACAACTATCACTAAACAAAAAAACAGCTGTGGATCATTCAGGTAACAACACAGTATTAAGAATCAAGGGGATGTAAACTTTTGAAACTTATAAATTCAACTATTATTTTCTCTTGTGGACTATATGTAAACATCTTTTATGTGAAATATCTTATTCAGGTCAGCACTAAATAAACAATAACATGCATTTTGTATGATCGCTCTTATTTTGGTAAAATAATAAACATTTTGCAGATTCTGAAAGGGGGATGTAAACTTTTGACCTCAACTGTATGTTGCTTAGCTTACTGTTAAGAGCCTACACTGTGTTGAGGAAGTGTTTATTGTGAATATTATTAATAATAAATTAAACTATTTATTGAACAATGGATTTTGTCATATTGTTTTTGAGACTTTGGCAAAAAGTAACACCTACAATAAGAGTAAAATGTTAGCAAATAATAGAGTTAATATGAATATTAATACTAATTTTCTGTAAAATTAATATCCAATGGGTCCATATTGCATGTGTGTAATTATGCAATTATCCAAATAACAAATGGGCCAATAAAATGATTTTATGACTGGATTAAAAGGACCTTTCTACAGAATCAGCTCTGGTAGTAGCTGCCACAAGTTTACATAAATGCGCTCCTTCTTATAGGTTATCAGTTATATAATAACAACTTCCACAGGGACTTGTTTGGCAAACGCACCACATAATCTAAACCTAACAGCTGTAACAGATAACTAATTACAAAAAAAAAAAAAACAGATTAAAAATGTGCTGTTATTTGTCAAAGAAAACAAATAATGGTGACGTGTCTGTAGGAGATTTTATGGAAGGAGTTTCCAGTGTCAGTGCTTCATAAAGGTCAGGAAGTTTGCTGCCATGGGAAAGTCTTCAGGACAGAGGACTTTGCACTTTTTTGGTTTCTTGGCAACAAGAAGCTGTTTTCCTATTTGATATCAAGAGATAAAAAAATGAGAGGCTGGTGACAATGACTGTTTATAGTTGGGAAAAAGAAAGTATACCCTCCTTCAGTTCTATGTTTTTATTTATCAGAGCCTGAATAACTATTGTATGGTCCTCAACAACTTCTGTATCCAAAAAAAGTAGGAAGTACTTCCTACTTTCACAATTATTATAAGAGAGTAATTAGCAGCCAGGTGTTACTAATGTAATATACAAGATTAGTTAGTCTATAAAAGCAGAACAGGTTTGGGGTTCTGGAGCACTCAGGTGTGTGTCTACATCATGCCAAGAACAAAGGACATCAGCCATGACCTCAGAGGAGCAATTGGTGCTGCTCATCAATCTGGGAAGGGTTATAAGGCCATCTCCAAACAATTTGAAATCCACCATTCTATAGTGAGAAGGACTGTTTACGAACGGAGAGCCTTTAGAACAGTTGCCAATCTTCGCAAGAGTGGGAGTCCCAGCGAATTCAGTCCAAGGTCAAAAAGTTTAATGCTCAGAGATATAAAGAAAAACCCAGGAGCTACATTATGTGACATACAGACCTCTGTAAGCACATTAAATATTTATGTTCATGACAGAAGATTTGGTCTTGTTTTGCAGACACAGGACCTGGGAAACGTGCAGTCATTTAGACAATGATGAACTGCACTTTATACTAGAATATTCTTGAGACAAATGTGAGGCCATCTACCCAGCAGTTTATACAGGCCCGAAACTGGGTCATGCAATAGGACAATGATCCAAAGCACACCTGCGAATCAACATCTCATTGGCTAAAGAATAAAAAATCCAGGTGTTACAATGGCCAAGTCAAAAGTTCAGACCTCAACCCCATTAAGATGCAGTGGCAGGATTTTAAGAGAGCTGTGTAGAAACAAATGCCCTCAAACATCAATGAACTGAAGCAATGTTGTAAAGAAGAGTGGGCCAAAAAGTTTCCAAAACAATATGAGAGACTTATAAACTCCTACTTCATGTTATTGTTGCTAAAGGTGATTCTACATGTTACTGAATTATACAGTGTACTTATTTTTCCCACCTGGTTTCTTAATGTTGGTTTTTTTGGGGGGTGGGGGGGGGGATGACTACATATTGAAATTTGTTGTGTTTTTTTGTTGTCACCTAAGGTTACAAAAGTTTGTGAGGACCACACAATTGTTATTTAGTCCCTTTTAAATAAAAAATATAGAATTGAAGGAGGGTGTACTTTCTTTTTCCCATGACTGTAACGTGCAAGAACTAACTTTTTTCGCTGATGTTCCACAACATTAAATGTAACCGTAAACAGATGAAATGTACAATGCGTTGTTCTTTAATTAAAAGAAATTTTAATAATAGGCAAATTGCCTATTATTATTATTATTATCATTATTATTAAAATCAACACCACTCCACTATTGATTATTTTGTTGATTATTTTCCTGTAACAGCATGTCCCATAGTGTTCTATTCCTTACACAGATCATAATGACTAAATAGCTGTGTGTGTGAGTGTGTGTGTGTGTGTGTGTGTGCATGTCTCACAGGCTGGTCTGAACGGTAGATGCCGACGAGGAACAGCATCTCTGCGATGAAAAGCGAAATGCACAGGTTCTTGTGGATGGTGTTGCGGTCGCTCTGCAGGCCGCGGAAGAAGCAGAAGGTGAAGATGCAGATGAGCAGGCAGACAAGCGAGAGCAGAATCCCCACCCACGTGATCATATCCAACAAAGTTGTTTGCATCTGATCTGCCTTCTGTGTGACAGAGAGAGAGAGAGAGAGAGAGAGACACACAGAGAGAGAGAGAAATGAGAAGAAAAATGTGTGAGAGAAAGGCAGGGAGCCATGGATATAGAGTAGTTGGAAGAGGAGAGAGAAAGAAAGAGAGAGAGGAACGAAGGTTAAGCGATAGAAGGAGAGAAGAGACATAGAGGGAATGAGAAAGAGGGGGGGAAAAAAGGAAGAAAATTAAAGAGAGCAAAAAGGGAAACAATTGAGAGGAGAAACAGGATGAAAATGTAGATTTAGAGAGACAGAACAGGAATGAAAGGTAGGAGAGTGAGAAAAATGAGAGGGGGGGAAGGGTAAGAAAGAGGAACAGCATGGGAAGAGATCAAGAAATATAGCGAAATAGAGGGAATTGGAGATAATTGCCATAAAATTTTGCATAAAGTCCTCATACAAACCAATCATGCATGAAAAGAATGAGATGAAAACAAGTACAACTCCTTCACATCAGCCTGAAAACAGACTTCTGTTATTTCAGCTCGAATCCGTTCCTCTCATTCCCCTTAAAAACGAAGTGTGTGATATCGATCTATTTAGTCAGATGTATTTAGTTAGTAGCTTAGTTTGAAATTAGCTTCCATAAATAGTGAACATCCAAAAACCTAGAATGTAAAAATGGGAGCTTGATTGACTGTGATGTCCGTAATAAAGGAGGTGTAGAAAAAAATTTCAACCAAGGTGCATTTGAAAATGCGAATGTAGCGGCGATTTCTAAATGTCATACCAGAGTAGACAAATCAGTAGCCCAGGCACCATGGACAAGAAGATTACGTGTCCTAACTATGAGTTTTTTAATCAAATTTGCAGATTTTGAAATTGCAAGTTCATCAGATTGGGGAATTGAAGATTTGCCAAGAGGAATGGTCCAAAATTCAGCCCCAATGCTGCAAAAAGCGAATTATTTCTTACTGTAGATGTTTAGAAGCTTTAATAATCAACAACACCTTGGCAACAACGTACTACCGTTGTTCACTGGTGTCGTCTGAATATTTTTTTTCCCTATCTAATTTTTTTTAAAACATATCTTCGTTTATACTTATGAACAGTGCAAAGTCGAAAGATACTACGTGTGTAAATTTCAAGTACACTGGAAGTATATTAAACAACAAAAGCTAAAGTGTTCGAACACTTATTTCCCCTCACTGTAATAATAATAATAATAATAATAATAATAATAAAAATAAACTGTCTACTATAATGAAGTAAGGTATAGGTTAATTACTGTTGATCTGTGCATCACTACAGTGTTGGTCGTTACACTTTTATTACTGATATGCAAGAAAATATCTAACTTTAGCTGAGAAAGTAGAAAAGTGTAGTTTTTTGATGCAAAAAGTCATAAATGCTACAGCTAAACTGTAGATGTCTGTAAATTTAGAACAGTGCTTAAAAAACAATCAAACATGTTTAGCTGAATTACTACATGCATGAAATTTACTTTTTTAATCATTAGGGGTTCCATAGTTCCTCAGCTTAAATCACTAATAAGTGCATTGCAAGTAAAATATATTGGCTATTAAATTAGATTTTACAATGATATGGTTATAGAGATGGGGACCATGTGATCTCCACTGCTACGTAGTGAACAGATGATGAGGGGAAAAAGCACTCAGCATGCCTTAATGCACTGTCTGAACTATACAGAGCAGAAACAATGTGGTTCATTCGTCAGCGGCCACATGGCCTTCGAGTGTTCAAATAACAAATCCATTTCATCTGCAGTATTAGAAAACGAGCTGAAGCATAGAAAACACACACTGTGTGCTCACAAAGGCGCACACACACACATACACACACACACACACAGCATTTGATTAATCATTCATCCATCCATACAATGTCCATTAACGCAGCCTAGAGGGTGAGGAAAAGAGGCACTGATGTGTGTGTGTGTGTGTGTGTGTGTTTAAGGTCAGCTCTGCCCTCGGTACACAGCATTTACATTTATGTATATAATGACCTTTATGCATTTTGTGCCTTAAAAAATTTGGCACTCACCTCACATTCAGAAATGCCAAGGCATATTTTAGGCCCATAATATGTGCTCCATTAATGTGTGTGTGTGTGTGTGTGTGTGAATTTTTATTGCAGATCTATTTATCAAATCCCCGGCTGACAAATTTTACCCTCAGCACATAAGTGATGAATGTGTGTGTGAGTGTGTGTGTGTGTGTGTGTGAGTGTGCGTATGTCGCACAACCTCAGAGAGGTAACATACATTATGAGCTACTTGTGCTTGATGGCTTCAAGAAATCTGATTCTCTTCCCCCGTCTCTTTCTCTCTCTTGCTCCCCTCCCATCTTTTTCGCCATTTGATAATCCTGATTTACTTGTGGTGTGGAGGATTAGACAGAATGTCTCTCGCAGGGAAGGAAGTGGAAAGCTAAATGGAGTCCGCCTCCATCTTTTTACATTAAATTATGGATTTGGTATTTTGAACCTAACTGCTGAACTGAAAGGCAAAGACACACCCACTCATGTCCTCTCTGGATATACCACAGCAATTTGCCAACAATTATAAGTTTGAATTTATTAATGAATAACACATCATACTTTACATTCATTATATAATAGTTAGGTTTAATGTCATAGAATGTCCATGGAACAAGTTAATTCCTGTTATCACTTATATTACAACAGCTATAAACAGTAGTGCCATCACCAGCCTCTCTTTACTCTTTCTCCAAAAATGCAACTTGGCATGTTACCAAGAAACAACATTATAGGAAAATACTTTACTTAGGGTTGGCATCACATCACCCCATCACTGATTCTTTTCCTATAACAGCATGCCTCGTCCAATAACTACAAATACCTGAACTGTTCTTAATAGAATGCTATTGTGTTTAATTTGTGAAAATATATTGGTATACCAGTGTAATGTGATAAGGAACTCAAAATATTTATACTGTTATCTCAGGATGACGCTACCAACAATGTTATTTATATGTATTCCGTGTCCCTTGAAATTTAAGACAATCCTAATTTTTAACTCCATTAGACTGACTGGCCTGATGGCAGGAGCAGATGGTGCATTGCTGCGTCTTAATTTTTTTTTTTTTTTTTGTAAGAGACATGCAGTTTTCTCAAAAAGCAAGAGTCGGTTTGCTAATTAAAATGGCTGTGCGAATCTAATAGGAACAATAGATCAAACTATTCTGTGAAACTGTAGTAGATGTATTTTGTCTTGTTGCACGGTGCATCTTTTTTTAAATTACTGTAGATGAGATTCTTTTCGTTGTTTTTTTTTTTCACCTTTTTGTTGTTTTTGTTTAAAACGTAAATAATAATAATTAACAATAATTTTAGGTGAAATCAGAATACATTAATGTACAATTACTGACTTACAATACTTAGGTCTATTTTTAAGTATCTGCACTATACTTGAGCTTTCCTTTCATCTAATTCTTCTGACATTTACTCACTATATCTCATTACAAAAGAAAAACTCTACCCACTACATTTTCAAATATTTCATCACCAAATTTCTTTAAAATCATATATTTCAGCCATAATGTGACTTTTTAATATCAGACAACTCAAGGAGTTGATCCTCCAGGTGACCCAGCTGAGGCTGAGCAGATCTCAGCTTGTGTCCAGATGGCTAAAAACTACTTTGCCTCATGGTTCTCCCGTTTTAACCCACAGCCATCTAGAGGCTACCTCTGCTGCATTTGTGGTATCGTGGATGGCTCTTTTCCTCCTTTGCCCTTCGATGCCCAATGTAGTGAAAGCTCTGGAAAGAGATCATGCTTCGTATCCTCTGCAACCAACTTCAATCAAGTAGCACCTTCTCTCCCGCTGACTTGCCCGTACTTGCTGACCAGCCTCTCATACTTGATGAGTTTCAGTTCAATGGCCTCATCCAAGCGAATTTCCCGAGGGACTGTTAGCTCGCTCCAGCATGACAACTTGCCTGGTGGATTCAGATACGAGAAGGAGGTCTGGTCTCAAGGTGGTGAAGACAATGTGTGGTGGGAACTTGAGCTGCTTCTTTCAGGTTTACCAAAAGGTCCCAGTCCCTTGAGCAGGCCAAGATTCCTGCAGATGTTTGGCAGATTTAATCTTGGGCACTCTAGCTGAGCAGATTTGATGAACATATTCATGGTCAGCAAAAACAGGATCACAGAGTACCCTGTGATTTTCCCAACTTAAGTCTTATGCCACCTTGATGTAACTGCTCAAGCGGAGAATCTCATCCTGAAGTTGTTATAATAATTACCAATGAGGTCTCAGGTTCTCCTGGGGACATGTTTTTTTTTGTCAGCATGGCCTGTACCTCCTTGTATAGAAGAGAGCCATATGCATTTGCAAACTACAACACTGACAAGTTGGCCTTGTTCTCTCTGGCCTCTTTGATGAGTTGTGTTACCATTTGATGGATCTCTATTTGGGGTCAGATGGTGAAAAACCTTTATTTTGGTATTAGTTATCTTGTTTTTGCTACAAACTTATATGAACTCATTCTCGTTGTTCTACCATGAGCCTGGTAGGATGATAAGGATGGTGAGTACTTCAAGGCCTTTATAATACATGGCTCCTTGTTCCAATAACATCTTCCTGAGTAAATCCAACCACATAGTCCTAAAATACAGATCTCTTCTCTTCTTTGTAACTACTTTCTAGAACTTCTTCAGAATAAATCCTCTGTCTGATGTTGCTGCTAGCTTTTCTTCTGTCTTGGAATAAACTCTGACTTGGGACTTGTACACCTATTCATTTTTTGACACCACTACTCCTTAGTGCTCCAAACACCCCGGCATTCCTGAGATGTCCCCTTCTGGACTGATGTATCAATGAAGTTGTTGTTGGAGACGAATGTGCACAGCTGGTTGGAAACTATGCTGAAGAAATTCTTGGCTTCGACACTCAGTGGGGAGATGATGCGGAGATGATCTGTTTGAAGTTCTCCTCCTTGGGGATCTCAGTCCTTTCCGCAAATCTCCATTACTCTGGAATTTTGCCCTTTCTCCAGATGACTCACAGGATCTTCCTGTGAAGGACTTCTGCCTGATGCTATGGATCTCTCTTTGGTTCTTAAAGTAAGGGGGCTTGGCTCCTTTTCCTTCCTCTTCTCCAAATCTTTCTGACGCAAGGCTCACTATAATTGTTGTCAATGGCTTGCAGATTCTTGTTGACTTCTGCCCTCACTGTTGCCCCCAAAAATTGGTTGTCTATGCCTCTGTCAACCTGGCTACACAGTGCTGACTTATGGGATCCTGGCCACTTGATTCACCTCCTCTCTGTCTTGCTGTTGGGGGAATCCATTTGCAACATTTGTAGGTTCTAGGCATTGTGGGGTGACTTGGGGCATAGCTCCTTGTGCGAATCACCAGGTCGAACACCTGTGCATTGTGTTGATCTTGCTCCCACCAAACACTTCATCCTAGACTGGTGGGTCTTTAAGCACTGATTGTTCTTGCACATCTTGCCACATGGGCATCACTTGCTTGCTGCTTTGGTCTGCTACCCTTGGGTCCATCTGGATGCAGTGCCCATTCTCCCTCCCCCCCTCTCGGACACCCCTGGGGGTATGTCTCCATCAGATTGTCTGTAGTTTGCTTGGTACTCCTCCTCACAGAGGACATAGAACAGTCAGTGTCTCTCCAGAGGTCACTATGCTTTTCACGGCTGTCAACCAGTCTTTCCTAGTCATCACTGAGTAATTTTATGATCTCTGATTATACATCGTTTGGTCATATGGTTATCATACAGTGAACTTTTCACATCAGGACATCCCTAGTTGTACAGTTTAACTGCAGCTGCAGCTGCAGCTAGAGTGAGGTTGTAAGATCCAAAATTAACAAAGCTGTCCTTTAATGTAACAAAATTTTCCTTTCTAGCAAGAATGAAAACTGCTAAAAAGCTTAAATTAACCACACTATGATGCTTAGATGATAACAAGCTCGAAAATATTTACGAAATAATGGTAATGACCATAAAATATCATCTCAAATGACAAGATGGTCAGATTGAAGTTCATGGGCAATTAGAGCATGTGTGTGTGTGTGTGTGTGGGCATTTTTTTATATCTTGGTAGGGGCCAAATGTCTCCACAAGAACAGGAATATCTGACAGTTTTGTCCTTGTGGCGACATTTGGCCCGTCCCCATTAGGACATGTTTTTTTTTAACAAAAAACCTGCAGCTTTTATTTACAACACTTAAAGAACCAAAAAGGATTTCTTTTTGGTTACTGAGGTTAAAGGTTAGGGTTAGATTTAGGTTTGGCAAAGCATTAATTAGCTGTGTTAATAATTTTATCAAGGGAAGAGCCTCACAAAGATAATAAGACACACGTGTATGTGTGTATGCTCACCTTGACCTCCACATGAGCCATGAGCACGGCAAAGTTGGTGAGATGTGTGCAGGAGCAGGAGGTGTGTGTACTGTTTGTGTCACCCAGTCTGCAGTCCTGCGTAGACCAGTAGCCTGTCATGGTGCGTTTTGAGTAGCTCCAGAACGAGCAGTTCGGGTTGAAGTTCGACTCTGACTTCTATGAGGGAAGGATACAATTTGATCTTGAAGCACTAAGATCACAACTAAAGCAGTATGTGTGTGACTCTGTGTGTGTGTGTGTGTGATACCTGCAAGTGGCTGACAACGAAGCGAACAGGCTCGGACAAGTAGATTTTGTTATTGTCTTTGTTTATGGCTGCTGTTATTACAGGCGAGTTGACGATGAGTGAGTAGTTGGGATAAGCGGCTTCGCTTCCCAGCCGCACACTCGCATTCTCTGTGGACAAATACTGACCCAGATTCCTGTACAGAACCAGAGCCATACGGATCTCACCTGAGGAACACACAATAGAAAGAACGAGTTTGCTACCAAGCCCTGGTTTGGTATAATAAGCAAAATCTAGCACATACTTTACTTTTCCTCTTTCTTTCCCCTTTGAAATGAATTAACTTCTTCACCAGTCAAATTTTATTCATGCTGTACCTGACCACTCGTGGCACGTAACAGCTTAAACAACTAGCGTAAACATTGTGATTGTAATCAACTGGTCTGTGTTTTGTGTCCATTTAAAAAGAAATCTTTTTTAACAAATCTTCTATGTTGTTTTTATTTGGAAGAATTGAACCAACTAAACCAATGGAGTTCATTAGAAAAAGCAGTGCATGAGTAAAACAAATAGCAGCCAGGCACACAGCGCTAAGCTCCTTAGGGCAATTGTTGGGGCAGTCAATAAACATTTAGGCTAGATGTAATTTTGTAAGGTGTTTATAAATTAAGCTCTAAATCTGTGTAATTTGTACCTTAAAAATGGAAATCATTTTTCAGAGGGAATAAACTGTGGTAGGAAATATAAGAAAGAAAACAGAACGACTTTATTCCTTTATTGCATAAGTTATAAGTTAAATCAAATTGATAAATTAAATCAAATTACATAAGAACAGCTTTGGTAAAACATTCTCTCACGTCTCATCTCATCCTAAGACCTTTATCGTTCAGGGTTAAAGGCTTTATTTGAGAATTTGTGTGCAGTTTCATATTTTACACATGATCCTGAAAACAGTATCTGGTACTATATTCAGAAATTAAGCTCAGATTCAGGATATTATTGTATGTAAAAATTATGGTGCTTACAATCTGACAAAAGTAGAGTGAAAAATTGTTTTATTTTTGCTCAACTGAAAATATAGTGTGTTACAATATATAAAAACAGTTGAGAAACGCTAAATAAAAAAGTAAAAAATAAAAATTTGCAACAAGCTGACACATTTTTTTTTTAGTTTAACCAAAGATTCATTTTTTAATATTTAATAATTATATCCAAAGCACTTTCTGTGGTGTATTTAAGAAATTTATCAACACTTTGCCAATGTTTTTTCTTCGTTTTGACCTTGCTAAGGTTTAAAGGATTTAAGGTGCAGATTTAAGGTGGAGCATCCGGGATTCCCAGGGAAACGTAGACGCTTTCAGAGTGGTCAAACTCAGCATATAGCCAATCAAAGTGAAGAGATGGAGTAGAATTAAGTGGAGTCAAAAAAGAAGAAACTCAATTGTTAAAGTTTTGCACATATATGCTATTTTGAAATTTTAAAACACAGAAACCAAAAAGTTTTAGTGTAATCAATGGATTTTTTTTACTCTAGAATTAATAAGGAGATATGGCAAAAAAGCATGAATATCATGAAAAGTGTAATAAATATAAAAGAGGAACACAGGGAGAGAGAGAGAGAGAGAGAGTGAGAGAGAGAAGAGAGAGAGCAGGTGGAATACCGTTGCGTCCTTGTTGTTTCAGAGTTTTTACTGGAATTTGGATGAAGTTTCCCGAAGCTTCAGACTGAGGGAACTTCAGATCAGTCTGCATCATGTCAGTACTGAGCCGTGCTACCTCCAGCTCTGCAGTTCCCACACACACACACACACACACACACACACACAAAATCATACAGTGGTATTAACTCATGACCAGATGCGAACTATTGCACAAATGAAAGATAAGCTTTGTATTCATCTACAATCATTCGCTCCATCAAAAATATCCTAGCGAGTAAAGATTCAACCAACATTTCTCTTAATTAGATTATTTTTAAACAAACATAAGATTTTTAAGCCTCTTATTTCTAAACATTTTTACTTATTTCAAGCTTGCTTGTCATATTCTATTAGCAGATCGTTTTGCTTATTTCAAGCATTTATAGTATTTCGAGGAAAATGATCTGCCAATAGAAAAAGACAATTTTAAGCTTGAAATTTCTAGAAACAGGTGTAATGGTCTTATATTTGTTATAAAATAATCTCACCATAAGAAATATTACATAACCTTCCATTGATTCAAGATATATTCGCTTCAACTCTATCATTATTTTTCATCACTATCATTTTTTTGCCATGAAGTTACATCATATATCATACCACTAAGCACACAAAACAGTTTTAAACATAGCCCCAGAAATGCTCCTGTGTCTTACACACACACTAACATGCCACTACCATGTCACTGTCATTGCTCTGTTGAGAATATTTCAGAGTTGTCAACTTCCGAGTCAGGTTTCGCACCCGCTTAAGTCAGTTTTCTTGATGGCCCATTCACAATACGCAAAAAAATATTATATCTATATATAAGTTAAAATATCTTGAATATGGGCAATTCTTATCATAAGGTTATCACACATTATTAAAAATGAACCTGCCTGTTTGTTTAGATACTTTTACTCATTTTGCTTCTTTCTAGAAATAAATACTTGAAAGTAGTCACATGATCTGCCAAGAGAACAATTTAAATAAAAAAATAGAACTATTTAAAGCGTAAATGAGTAAAAAATGTAAGAACAAAAAGAAAAAAAAGAAAACAGGCTTGTTTTTTTTAAATAAACCTGACTATATTCAAGATATGTTCACTTGTTAAGACATTTTTTTGCTGTGTAGTTGAATAAGTACAAGCTTTTAAACACAAGCACTTGCCTTTAAAGCAAAAAAAAAAAAATTACGGATAGAAAATGTGTACTAAAAAAAGAAATAGTATTTTTTTTCTTTGCTGTCAATGTAATACACCGTAACATACAAGCAAGAGACAAGTTAAAGGGATGATTCTGTTAATAAATAGGGTCAGTTATGTCATTTATGCATTTAATATTGGCCTCAAATAGCATTTCCTATTTTTTTTAGTGTATTTACAGTCTAAAACTTAAATTTCAGGGTGAAATATTGTGGTTACATCAAACTGTCAGACAGTGATGCTGGACTTATACTTAATACTTAATATTAATACTTCATTCAAGCTGATATCTCATGAGAAATATGGGCTTGGGTGAGAATCTTGCGTAACCGAGGGACGCTTCTGTTTCACCCAACCTCCATCCAGTACGTGTAACTTTCGCATAACACTCCGAATAGTGAATAAGTCTGAGGTCTGATGTTTCTCACTACTTTTGCGGAACTCAAAACTCCGAAGACGATTCACGTACAGTAAATGGATTACCTGCTGATGTATGTCAGATCTGTAGATATTTACAACCATATATATAACGTACAAAAAAATAGAAATAAATCAAGGGTATTTCTGCATCTGAATCAACAGTGAATCCTTAGAACAGACATGATTCCCTGATAGAAAATACAATAAACACTTCTACTGCAAATGTACCTTTTTTTCCTACAGATTTATTTAATGGAGGAAGCTGAAGAAGCAATGAGAGACATAAAGAGAGAGAGAGAGAGAGAGAGAGAAAGAAGCAGCTCATTTTAATAAACTGATCAGCAGAGATTTTCGCACGGTGATTAGCTTTCGGGTAAGATTTTAAACTGAAGATCAAAAAGCAAGACAACACACACACACACACACACACACACATTGACTGATTTATCATCTTCTTAGCTGCATTTTTGACAGGTTTTTGGTGAGCTTGAATTTTTAAACGGTCCCAGATCTGTTTTGGATTTTAGAACAGTATTGATTTCCAGCAAGAAAAGGTGAAAATATCTCTCTCTCTCTTTCTCTCTCTCTCTCTCTCTCTCTCTCTCTCTCTCTCACACACACACACACACACACACATACTTCATGAGTTTCAGACACTGATTAGTCTTATTTGAGCTATTCTTGACTGCTGAACCATTAATACACTGTAATGAGTGAGGAGAAATTTTGTGGCACAGAGTAAATCATCTCACACACACATACACACACACTCATCACACACACACACACACACACACACAAAGAGGCATATACTGCGCCTAAAGCAACAAACTCACATACCCCAAGAGTAATGCACAGAGGAGTATGTGTGAGTGTGTGTGTGTGTGTGTGAGAGAGAGAGAGAGAGAGAGAGAGAGAGAGAGATTTATAAACAGTTATATAGAAAATAGTTATATAAAACCACTTCTAGCTCTTTATTGCAGATAGAGTCCCTTCAAAACACACACACACACACACACACGCACACACGCACACACACTACGGCAGCAGGCAAACTCACACTGTGTCTAACCTAATTAGCTGGATCCAGTCTTTACAAACGCTCTGTACATGAAGCGTAACACTTACCCACCCACTCTCGCCACACACACACACACACACAGACACAGACACAGACACACACACACACACACACACACCCCAAATGAGATTAATGTACAAGTGGTCTTTATACCGAACATAAAAGTTGTTTTGATCTTATTGCTCTGCCTATTGCTTTTTATCCTGCGTAAAAGAGATTGTATTTATATTTAGAGCGTCTCTGAGTAAGACAATATATCTGCATTCTGCGAACCGAAAAAAAAAAAAAAAAAAAACACAACACTGTGCAGCGTTCGTCTGAATGCTTTTCTTTGTTCATCCAGATTTAAAGGAAGCAGCCTGAAGCGATGTAGGAAAGAGAGAAGCAAAGACGAGGTTCATTTGAATAAACTGATCATCGAGAGAGATTTGGGATGCAAGATTACGCCTAGCTTTCGGGTACAGTTTGGGAATTACGAAGTGAGATCAAACCCAGAAAAATTATTCTTTTCTTCCTGTCTCGAGCATTTATATGCGAAAAGACAATGATGATGAATAATCGGAAAGAAAAATCTAATCTAAAAAGCCTAAGGAATTATTAAATGTGGTGTATATTTACGATCGGTGTATTTACATCAGTATATGTAGCGAATAAACACATTTCAGGTGAACACTTTTGACATTTCTATACTTTAAAAGGACAAAATACAGTAAAGAGAAAAGAAAAGATGGAGGGAAGTGGAGAGGAGAGGAGAGGAGAGTGAGGCTAGAGGCCAATCCCTTTGAGAGTTTGTTCTTTCTAACGAGATGCACATGGACTGGCCTTGAGTTCCAGAATGGCGGCTAAATTGTTTGCCAGGGATAATAAATTTCGGGCCTCCCTCAACACCACAGCCTCTCTCGTTTCAGCTCATTCTCTCTCATTCCTCACCTTTCATCCTCTATTTCTCTATCTGCGTGCCCCTCCCCGATCCAGAACTCGATTCATAGTTGTCTAAAATGCTTTCTTTGTGCTTGATCCGCTCAGCAGGCTCGTCCTTGCTGTGTTTTCTGGCTCTGCGCCATACATCCGTTTCTCATGTCCTCCGTCTCTCTCGCTCTCTGACTCTCTTTCTCCCTAATATGCTTGTGTTGCACTGCCTGTCTCACTATCCTTCCCTTTGTGTCTCAGACTCACTTATTGCATTCTCTTTTTCCCCCCTACTCCATGAATCTCATTTGTGTGTATGTGTGTGTGTGTGTGTGTGTGTGTGTGTGTGAGAATTTACTTCGGTCATCCTCGTTTGAAATAATTTTCAATTTCATGGTCTGTTCACTACTTCGCAATAAACGTCCCACTCTCACGAAAACAATACGTTTTTTTTTAAATACTCAGTGTAACTTCCTTCCACTCAATTATTCGTAATTATACCAGTAAACAAACTCTGACATCATGGAAATGTTTTTATTTATTTTCTTTCTAACCTCGCCTTGGAGTCAGCATGTTGTGCGAAGATTAACAAACGTAGCAGTACACGCATGCCAGTCTGTCAGTCTAGCTAACTGTGATTAAGTTCGCACGTAGTTACGTGTTAAGCCTGTCAGTCTGTAATCAGACACCAGTTTGTAATCAGGTCAGTCTGTAATCAGATACTATCTGTCAAAATGTTGGTGACGTGATGGCACGAGAGCATCATTGACATTTTGACAGATAGTATCTGTCGAATCCTGACAATGTTACAAGCCATACATGGCTGGGTGCCAAGGTGGGCGGGACAGCATGCTCTCTCTCCCCTGTCAATCACAGTGATACTAGCCAACTTGGGGGCAGTCGTGGCCTAATGGTTAGAGAGTCAGACTTGTAACCTGAAGGTTAGAGAGTCGGACTTGTAACCCGAAGGTTGTGGGTCGCGGGTTCGAGTCGAGGGATTGTAGGTGGGGGGAGTGAATGACCAGCGCTCTCTTCCACCCTCAATACCACGACTGAGGTGAGACCCTTGAGCAAGGCACCGAACCCCCAACTGCTCCAGGGGTACCGCAGCAAAGAAAGGCTGCCGGGTGTGTGTGTGTGTGTGTGTGCGTACTTGGATGGGTTAAATGCAGAGCGCAAATTCCGAGTATGGGTCACCATACTTGGCTACACGTCACTTCACTTCACTTCATGGGCATCTGTGAGCTCATGTATGTGGAAGAGGGCAGATAGCGCTTTCCTCCGAGCGTATTGGGAATTGTCAAGTGACAAATTGGTCTTTTTCAAATTAGCACTTATTTAATTTAAAAAAAAAATTCCATAAAGGTTCCATACTTTCTTTTCTTGATATAACCTCTCTCTAACAGGGTTTTAGATTGATGCTATTCTCAAACCATGACCTATTGAACTAGCATGGGGGTGTTCCTGATGGAGACTACAATGCATTTCTGTAAGACACTCTAAATAAAGGTGTCTTCTAAATGCAATAAACATAAATGTAAAAACGCTAATAAAAATTATTAATATCGAGAAATTTGACCAAAAGAACAGAACTGGCTGTAACTTTTTTTTTTTTTTTTTAATCTTTCCCCAGATTTGCTCACCTGCCAATTCAATGTGATAACTCATTTCCCATTGTAAACTTATAAGTCTTTCAAAGTTTGGCAGTAATGTTGTTGTTTTTTTCCCCGTAAGTAGATCAGGTTATAAATGTAGAGCTAATGAGAGTTTTTCAGTGGAATTGGAAGGAAATCTTTCAAAGTGATTCTTCTTTTTCACTTTTGAAGGGCTTTAAAATGACAGAACTATGCTTCAGGTTGAAATACATGTAAAATAGAAACACTTTAGCTCAGGAAAGTCTGTAGATTTCAGAACTACTAAATCTGGCCATCTGAATGGTTTTCTAAGGCCACTGCCCATTTGATTAGCCTAAAATCGTGGTTCGTTTTGACAAAAATGAGAAATTTATACCTCACCTAGGTACTCTGAGGTCACAATGATCTGACAGGATAATTTATAATGTCATCTTTATAACATGCACTGAGCAGGTGAAGGTTTTTTGGTTAAAAAATATCATTAAGTCAGTCATTAAATAATTAGGTAATTAATTAAAATGTGTCACTTTGACCCATACAGAACATCAGGGTTGAAAGTGTAAGCAGGTGTTTATGTGCGACAGATTCTGTTACAGTGTGTATCCACAAACCTAGACCCGAGGTATCCACTTCTGTAAATGTAGAGTTCTTTTACTGTCAACACACTAATGGATTTACAGGTCGGAAGGTTAGCCACCCAATCTGCAACAGTGTTTATGGTGGACGTGTGATAATGGCAAACATCCAAGCACTCTGTGTGGGTGTGTGTTTTTGTGTGTGTTGGCATTTTCTTCCTTTCAGAACCCCAGAGCACCTCAATGTTAGTTGGCCTTCACGTCAGAATTCACACTTGTTCATCTTAACACCCACTCTTCATTACACAGGAGCGAAACTTTTTTTTTTTTTAAGTGTGTAAATGTTTTGGATTTGGACTCATCTGGGACATATGGGTCACAAATAGTCGAGACTCAGATCCTGCTGAACAGACATGCGGTCTGTCTACTACACTTAACATGAATGTGTATTAATATAAAACTACTGATCTGTCATTATTAATTATTGCCAGCTATAGCTGCTGTTATAGGAAATTAATCAACACCTTCTGACCAATCAGATTACAGAATTGAGCACAGTTGGATTTAATGCCTTAAACCTACCAGCCAGTTAGAAACAAGTCTTTTCTCTAGCTGTGGTGTAAGCCTGTGTGTGTGTGTGTGTGTGGTGATATAGACATACGGATGTTGTCGGTGTTCTCCTGGATGGTGTCGGTCTTGAGCAGGTTGTCGGCGAGCATGAAGGCAGCCGTCTCCACTGTGTCCAGCAGCATGGTGGCACAGCGCAGCTGATCCATCACTGACAGCGCCTTCCATGCAGGCTGAGCGCGCCCACACAGCAGGTTATTCACCGTCTCCACCATCGCCTGGAGGAGGGAGAAAATACAGAGTGAGAGAGGGAGATGAAACAAGAGGCTGCTTCAGTGCCCTAGAGACGAGTAAAGAAACAGAGACATATATAGACAGAAGTGACACACACACACAAACACACACACACACACACACACACACACACTAGAGCTGTCAGAACAAATTTTATTGTGTGCATACTATTCTCATATTTACATATTTGGAAAATAATTACATTTTGGATTGTGTAACACTGCGTGCTTTACTTTTATTCTGCAATCGACTAAAACTCTCAACTCAGAGTTTCCCTCCTTCAACTAGGCAAAAACAGAATTCATACTTGTAAACTTGGGACAGTCTCCTCGACCCCGAGTTCAGCAAGTGACATCAAATCAACATGGCTGATTGCCGCATGAACAGTAAACAGAGTCCACCTCTTATCTTTAAATGAGCTATGCTGTATAAACTAGTATCTGCTTT
This sequence comes from Pangasianodon hypophthalmus, assembly GCF_027358585.1. Classification (NCBI taxonomy): domain Eukaryota; kingdom Metazoa; phylum Chordata; class Actinopteri; order Siluriformes; family Pangasiidae; genus Pangasianodon; species Pangasianodon hypophthalmus. Next base: position 11,854,505 of record NC_069737.1, on the reverse strand, counting down.
AGCTCAGTCAACATACAGACACATCCGCTTGTTGAAACTATAACACTGATTAACAGTTCGTTGTTTTGAGGAGGTAAATATACACTCATCACAGCTGGCTGGCTAGCTTGTTGGTAACAAAAGACAAACATGGAGGCGTCCATGTTTTTTTTTTTTTTTTTTCACAATTTGTACCTTGAATGCACAGAGGTCGAAAAAAATGATCCAATTCTGAGCTTCTGACTTCCCTTTTTCAAGCATTATTTACTAATGAAAGTCTATAGAAACACGTTTTCGATACTTCTTTTAGCCTAATTGTGTGGCTTGATGTTGGAAAAACCTATTTATCGAATTTATAATTAAACATGAGTCACTTTTTCTGTGGCTGAATCTCAAATGGAGGTCTATTAGACACATAGTGCGTTATGTACAGTTCCAGGGCTGGAATCCTGCACAGTGTGGTGATTTATTTGCTCTAACACACCTATAAAATCTAATGAATAGGGTAGATGAATCAGGTACCTTTGGGCAGGGCAACCGCCAAACTCTGCTAAACTCAGAACCTAAACTACTGCTTACAATGCTGTTCTGTTTTACTCTATATGATGACCAGATACAGTAATTAGAGAGCCATTTGGGATCTAATTGTGTGCTGGATAAGGCAATTAAAATAAATCGAAAACACTATAGTTCAAAGATAATAAGACATCAATATAAGTGAAGTGAAGTGACTTGTGGCCAAGTATGGTGACCCATACTCGGAATTTAACCCAGCCAAGTGCACACACGCAGTAGTGAACACACACCCAGAGCAGTGGGCAGCCTTTTTTTGCTGCAGTGCCCAGGGAGCAGTTTGGGAGTTCGGTGCCTTGCTCAAGGGTCTCACCTCAGTCGTGGTATTGAAGGTGGGAGAGAGCGTTGGTCATTCACTCCCCCCACCTACAATCCCTGCCGGACCTGAGACTCAAACCCACGACCTTCAGGTTCACCTTCGGGTTGCAAGTCCGAGCCTCTAACCATTAGGCCACTGTTATGACTGTTCTGCATAAATCTACAGTCTGGGCTAGAAAGAAATCAGCCCCAGTCTTGCTTCTTCATATATGTATATATAGGCCACGACTGCCCCCATATAGAAGGTTTCATGTTTGGCCTCAATATCAGATTATTGGTTGCAACAGCACCACCAGTGGTCGTAAGAAAACTACACAGAGATATATGAAGAAGCGAGGCTGGGACTGATTTCTTTCTAGCCCAGACTGTAGCTTAATGCAGCCTATCAGTGACAGTCATGACATGGACAGTCATCATCTGCGTCACGTCAATGAAAGTTCATACGAAATACAATTGTGGATCTAATGAACATCAAAAAGATGGATTATTTACTCTATAATAATATAACATATACTATATTATAGTAATACCTATAGTAATACCTCTGGAGGAGAAACTAAAAGTAGATAGACTAAGTACACACTGTTCAAATTACACAAAATAACAGACAACAGAACCATAAATTTAGTGGTTTTTTTTGTTGTTGTTTGTTTGAACAAACGAGTTACAATGCTTCTGTTTACTATGTCTGGTATTCAGAGGAAACACGATATGAACCCAGCTGGGAATTACAGACCTCACATACTTATAAATAAAAGAAATGCAGCTGTCTATCTGTCTGTAAGTGAGTGTATAATACTTTTCCCCCACATCATTTTTTATTATGCAATCGATGAGATGTTGTAATACAATGCATTGTTCAACACTAATAGTTTCATTGTCAAGCTACTGATGGATGTTCGATTGTAGCCTCCCATCTAATATCCTGACCAGGCTTCACTGCTTATAGTTTACATGTTGTTATGATTTTCTTATTTAAAAAACACAACACAGTTTTCACCCACAGTGGTTTATGATATATATGATATGATATGATATGATATGAAAGCTTAGTGTAGAAACACCACAAACTGCAAGCTAATCATTAAGGGGAAAATGCAGAATGGACAAGACTTGCTAATTTGCTCATGTAAAAGACACAATTCTCTGTAGACCTTGTCAGTAAACAAGCTTGCACTTTTTTCTGTGGATGTTATCATGTTTAAATGTGTTTATTACATATGCATCCTTTTAGTAAATCAGGACCTGAAAGCAGAACATCTTAGAAATGGATTTTTACCTTTTGCATATGCAAATATTATATATAAAAAAACTTAGAACAGTACCCGATAAGTGAAATTCGTTTTGACAGCCCGAGGAGACGGTGTCACCCATCTGGCGCCTGAACTTCACAATGAGGATGGATTTCCCATAATGCCTAGCCTCGCCATAAAGCACTTACATCTTCTCCGTCTGGCCAAGACATTAATATCTTTCTCACTTTCCCTCGCTCTCTCTTTGTCTGCCACCACACACACCCATACTCCCACACTTCCACAAACCCACACACACACACACATGCACACACACACACATGCACACTCATGCACACACACCTTGACGGCGTGTGTCTATCTTTGTGCTGAAATACAATTTTGTCAAAATAAAGGCAGCTTCCATAGGGAAAATGCGACACTGTGAAAATGAGAGAAGAGGCGATCACACACACATACACACACACACACCCCTATTACTATCATTGTTAAGTATTTCCATTTACTTCTGTATTTCTCTAGCTAAACAATGCCCTACACCTAACTCAATTTTTTTTTCCAAATAAAATTACTTTTTCTATTTAAAAAAAAAAAAACAAAACACACACACACGCTTTAAGAAAGAGTGAGAGCTTTTACAATGATGTCAGGTCGAAACTGCGTAATATACCTGAAACTAATAAATGGACATTAAGGAAAGTAGGTGCTTTCTCAACAGCGTTTAAATACGAGAGACAATACGAGAGACAATAATATGCTTGGGATATTAAAATCTCTAACCTTGATATGCGAGTAAATTTTAGAGCCTCCAGGTTATTAAAATGATGCTTGCTATTACAATCAGTATGCTACTGCATAATCATGTTTAAAAAAAAAAATAAGCAGCCTTCTTGCACAAATTCATATATACACTTACTGGCCACTATATTGGTACACCTGTACACCTGTACCATTTACTGAATCAGCCAATCATGTGGCAGCAGCACAATGCATAAAATCATGCACATACAGGTCAAGAGCTTCGGGTACGTGATGTTCATATCAAACATATGGGGAAAAAACGCCTCTGTGCCTTTGACTGTGGCATGGTTGCTGGCGCCAGATGGGCTGGTTTGAGTATTTCAGAAATCTCCTGGGATTTTCACACACAACAATCTCTAGAGTTTATATAGAATCGTGCAAAAAAACAAAAAAACATCAGATCGGTTCGAGCTGACAGGAAGGCTACTGTAACTCAAATAACCACTCTTTACAACCGTGGTGAGCTGAAAAGCATCTCAGAATGCGTAAAGATGAACTGTAATTGATGCAGAGCTCATAAATATGCTATTCTTTAAATCCTACAATCATAAAGTGAATTATGGACAAAAAACTAATTATCTCTAACTATACCATACCATAGTAAAGATGCAGACATATGCATGACGTTATGCGGGAAGTATTAAGTAGAAATTAAGTTGAAATCAACGAAAAGCCTTAAGTTAAGTGTTTAACAGTAGTTGCTTAAAAAATAAATAAATAAATAAATAAATAATCATATGAAGAAGCATTTTAAGTGTAGCATAGACCTTTTTTATGACTTATGCTTAAAATTTCAAAATCTGCATAATCTATATAATGTGTGTGTGTCTGTGTGTCTGTGTGTGTGTATATATATATATATATATATATATATATATATATATATATATATATATATATATATATATATATTCTCAGTCTAGTAGATTTTATTACATGGCCTGAGTATAAATTCAATAGCTATGCGATAATCATTAGCTAATCAACTAAATAAAAAGGTGAAACTAAGTGTACTAAGTATTGTTTTTTTGATACTTTCAATTAAACATAATTTTAACATTTTATATTTTGTAATAATTTATAGCAATTGAACTATAGATTAGGTATATATCTACACGTATCATTCATACTGTATACAGTCAGTCCATAAATATTTAGAGACTGACCTTTTAGCTGTCTATCACAGTATATTGGACATGAAATTAAATATCACCTCAAGTATATCATCTCAAAGAGCAGACTTTCAACTTTATTTTAAGGGTATTTACATCCAAATCGGGTGAATGGTGTAGGAATTACAGCACTTTTGATATGCCCCGATGAGTTTTGAAGCATCTGGCTGAATCACATTAGGATCCAAGAGCGAGCAGTTAATAAGTTCCACAAAGATTTAGCTTTCCTCAATTAATTGGTTAAACTGGAATTTAAAAAAATGAACAACTTTTGACTGGCAGTGCATATGTAGAAGTTTCTGCCTGTAAGGAATAAAGCATGACAGGGTGCGCCGTTACAGGAAAATAATCAATGATGGGCTCATGTGTTGCGGCCCAACACGGGACAGTGTTACTTTTATCATCCCAAAGTTGATTATTTTCCAATATCATCATGTCCTAAAGTGTTTTATTCCTCTTATACCACAAATTTGGGATAGCTTGCATATTGGTGATGTGTGTTTCAGCACCCCAAACACAAAACCCCTTCGTGCTTCTCTGTTTGTTAGCTTTTCATGCTAGGCTGCCTGTTTGTTAGCGTGTTTACAGTGCTTGTGCTGTTGTAGCAGTTGTGATACCTGGCCACTGACACATGAAGTGAAATCACATGCTTCAACAATTCTTGTGATTGCAAACAAAAACACGGTTGTTGTGGAAAAAAAAGGATCATCCGACTGTAACCAAACAGAAACCTTCATTTTTTAACGCTGTTGAAAAAAAAAAAAACCTTTTCCCGTTAGCATCTTAATGATTGTAATGGTTAATGGAAACCACAGGGCTAATTCCCATTAGGAAGTGGTTTAATTTCACAGGCAACAAAGCTAAGTGATGTGGCTATGAACTGCTAACTGACATGATGCTGCTGATATATGCTAATAGCGCTAACTATCTGAGCTGAGCACTTTCTATGAAAAAAAAAAAACCTCTACTGAAAGATTGGCTATTAAATCGTAACGCTGAAATAAATAATATGCTAAATAAAAGTCTATTTTGAGCTACAGCTGATGTATGTATCAAACCTCTCTGATAAAGTACATTACCATTAGCTCGGCAATAACATAACACCAGATATTGCATAGGGTCACTAGTAGAAATTAGCATTAGAACTTAGAAATTTCTTACCTAACAAATTCACAGTTACCCTGTTTAATTAGTCGTTTGGTTAACCAGCTTATACTAGCGGCAACAAATTAGCAGAAAGTCACATTAGGGTTATAGGTTTGTTTATTTTCATTTGTGTTCATTCATTTTTTGTTGTGAAATGAAAATGGAAAAAAAATGAGACAATAGCCTATTATTTATGTTGTTTGTGCTTTTCAAAATATGAAATGTATTCATTTTTTTCCTAAATATATTTTTTAAAAAACAATCTTGACTCAGTTTTAATTGTCTCTACTTGTTTCACCACACAAAGACTCGAAATCAAATATTCATTACAAATACAGTCTTCACAGGTGAAACCCAGGGCTCTAACTCGAAATCAAATATTCATTAATCGAAATCAAATATTCACTAATCCTAAAAAATCCCATGGAATCAAAATTGATGTCTTATATGCCTCTTGGTTCTGTATACACAAAAATAAGTGATATAAATATTAAAAAAAAAGACAAAAAAGTGTTCATTTAAATAAACCCTCTTCGTTTCTCCCATAGACAGCTCTCTGGTCCTCATGTTGGTTTATCCTTTTTAATAACAAATACAGTCTTCACAGGTGAAACCCAGGGCTCAAACCAAGAGTAGACATTCAGAGCTATTAACTATTTAAAAAAAAATCAAACTAACAGGGCACACCTGGGCAACAAGAAACACCCGTCAGTCACATGTTCCAATATTTTTGATCACTTGAAAAACGGGTGGGTTCACACAAAAGGTGCCATGTTCTAAACTGTTTAACACATCTAGATGTAAATATCACATTTAAGTGTGAATGAAAGCTGAAATTCTGATCTATCATCTCATATTTATCTTTTGATCTCAAATCCAAATGTCTTCAGTGAATGGAAAGAAAAAAAAAAAGAATTGGTCTTGCCGTTCCAGTACTTTCGGAGGGGATTGTATTGAACCAATTAGCTCTAAACAGTGCTGCGAGCTCCACTGCTCATGCACCAGTTATGTTTAGAAGTACGTTAACTGCAACGTTGTAAAGATTATTATGTTTACTGATTGACTATTATTTTAGATTTGCATTTAAAGATTCCATTTTGGTATATGTGTATGCTGTATAAATATTCTAACAGACCTTTCTCGCAACTCCTGGGTAATGAATAGTAGCATTTCGGTTTCCGCTTAGACATTGTTTAGGTAATGAAACGCTGAAGTGATAACATTACCATTAATGATATATTCCCAATTAAGGTAAGCAGTAAATAGCTAGCTACATTTATTTTTACACTTGACTAGCTAGCTAGTTCAATAAAGTCGATTGCCTAGTGCAGTTGGTGATGAACACAGCACCAATAAACTGGCTAGCGACAAAAAATTAGGAACAATCAGAGCACGTGCAGGGCATGAAGAACACTTTCAATTTATAGTATTTTTAACGTATATATACGTACTGTATATTTTGTTAGTTAGCTCACATATCTGGAGGAGGAGCAATTGCGTAGTCATGGTCTGCCGCATCCTACTCACACTGCTGGCTTTTCTGAATTTCTCAGAAAAATTTTGCTTGATCTATCCATTCAAATCGAGAGGGTACAGCCCTGTGTTTTAGGCATTTACGGCCAGTGCTTTTCAAGTAGTCAGATTCTTTGAAATGTTGGATCTTCTCTTCAAACCTTAAAACGCTCGCCCTCATGCTGGTGAATAGCACAAAGCCATTTCTTTCTCACAAGCACTTCACTGGGAAATGAGTGAAAGCTTAAGTACAGTAAAGTACAAAACCTCAAGGTTACTGCCATTGTCCACTATCTCACCACAGGTTTTGCAACTCTTCTACTTACGCTTCCGCATTCATAAACACAGTAGTGTGAAAAAAGTCCACTGAAGAGAGAAACTCTACTCTCTATTGGCTTTCCCAAAAGAAAAGATTTTCCATTTGATATCTTAAACGTAACACACTCCAACCGGTTCCTATATTTCTTGACGGCGCAAAAGCACCTCAATGCTGTGGCGCACGACTCTTTTTCAAATCCCGCCATCTGTCTGTTGGAAGGAACTTTTTTTTTTTTTTTACTATGCATATTAATAAGCTTGATTATTTTGAGCAAGATACAGTACAGTGCAGCACAATATGCAGTCCTCTCACATTTGAACACCTCATTGAGCAATATGAAGGCGCTAATCAGACTGCAGCCAAACTACCTGCTAGTAGTAGAAGTGTGTGCGTAAAAGAAAATAGGAAAACACACTTTCAGTTTTCAGCTACTAGAAGTTGTTGTATTTTGTGTATTTGAAATCCATCCATCCATTTTCCTTACTGTCTATCCTACACAGGGTTACAGAGACTATCCCAGGGAACTTGGGTCACAAGGTGGGGGACACCCTGGCCTGGGTGCCAACCCATCACAGGGCACAACTGCACACACACACACACACACACACACACACACACACACACATACACACACACTACGGACAATTTGGAAATGCCAATCAGCCTACAAAGCATACACAGGGTGGAGGAGGGATTCGAACCCCCAACCCTGGAGGTGTGAGGCAAACATGCTAAGCACTAAGCGACGAGATTACAATAATATATCCTCATTATTATTATACATCAGATTATTTTTGTCAATCGACCACAGATCGACTAGTGATGCATCAGGAGTCCTTACAAAAACATTGCAGAGAACATTTGATCTATTCTTTATTCCATCTATAATTCATTCTTTTTGTATAAGCTCCTTCTCACTCTTTTCTGTGGCAGACGAATAGAAGGATGTTTTGTCGTTTTTCTGTCTGGTTGCTGCAGGCTAATGTGGCTATTGGCTGAATCATTCTGCCCCAGTTACAGTAGCACTGCATGTGTGTGTGTGTGTGTGTGTGTGTATGTGTGTGTGAGTTATATTCAATTTGAGACCACAATAGACCACAAAAGAAACGGAGTGAGGTAGAAAAAAAAAAGAAACTGGGATCCAAGAGTGTAATATTTGTTTATAAAATCATCTGACTTGAGTGTGTCAAGTTTTGCGTGTGTGTGTGTGCTTGTGTGTGTGTGTGTGTGTGTATGTGTGTGTGTGAGAAAAATACGAGTAAAGATAACAGCGAGGCGTTTTACCCCAAAACACAACTCTTGTTACACTAACACTCCCCCTTATCTGCAGCTTGCAAAGACAGACAGATACACAACTGTGCACTCGCACACACGCACACACACACACACACACACACACACACACTGTGCTTTCCACAGGGTTGCTAAATGGAGCAGAACTGAAATGCTTTGAAGCTGTGGGGCTAATCCAGCGTAAAGACTGCATCAGGCCACAATCACACACACACACACACACACACACACACACACACACACAGCATTGTTCGGTGACCACTGAGAATTTGTATGTGAGAAATGCTCAAACTGCTGGATTTCTAGAATGTTGTCTGTGTTATTATGTAAGGAATAAAACATGGCGGCGTGGCGTGATGCGGCTCTGGAAGTAGTTCCGGCTATAAGGCAAATCACGGGTTTATATTAATGCACTCATTATAATACGTTATCGTTTCTGTAGTAACAACTAACTCAGAGACTGGTATGATGGTCACTCATATAATTGTATATTTCAAAAATAAATCTATTTTTTGAAATTCTATTTCGAAAGGCACTTTTATTTTTAATTTACTTAGAATCTATGGAAGGAATCAGTGCATCACTGCAGAGTTAAAGCCTGGAGAAGTAGCATATTACAACTGCTAAGTGAAAACAGCAGTTTCATTATTAAATGTAGCTACAAATGGACAAAAAGTCCCAGATGTTGTTCTTTAATTAATAAAACTTCATAACTGCTGGCGAGTTGCTGTGGTATAAAAGGAATAAAACACTTTGGGATGTGCTGTCATTGGAAAATAATCCCCTTCGAGGTGGTATCACTCGTATCTTCCCATAACAGCATCACCGGTAAGTGGTTTATTTCTTAGAGCTCAAATCAAAAGTCAGTGATTTTTAGGTGGAATCTTATATATTTCTATAATATTATGATGAAAACTTAGAATGTTGTATATGTATATGTGTGAAAATATATATATATATATATATATATATATATATATATATATATATATATATATATACACAGTGGATATAACAAGTCTACACAACCCTGTTAAAATGCCAGGTTTCTGGTGATGTAAAAAAATGAGACCAAGATAATTGTGACCTATAACCTGTACAACTCAATTGAAAAACAAACTGAAATCTTTTAGGTTGGGCGAGTAAAGATAAAAAAAACAAAATAATGTGGCTGCATAAGTGTGCACACCCTCTTATAACTGGGGATGTGGCTGTGTTCAGAATTAAGCAATCACATTCAAACTCATGTTAAATAGGAGTCAGTACACACCTGCCATCATTTAAAGTGCCTCTGATTAACCCCAAATAAAGTTCAGCTGTTCTAGTAGGCTTTTCCTGACATTTTCTTAGTCGCATCTTACAGCAAAAGCCATGGTCCACAGAGAGCTTCCACAGCATCAGAGGGATCAGATTATTAAAAGGTATCAGTCAGGAGAAGAGTACAAAAGAATTTCCAAGGCATTAGATATACCATGGAACACAGTGAAGACCATCATCATCAAGTGGAGAAAATGTAGCGTAACAACGACGTAACCAAGAACTGGACGTCCCTCCAAAATTGATGAAAAGACGAGAAGAAAACTGGTCAGGGAGGCTGCCAAGAGGCCTACAGCAACATTAAAGGAGCTGCAGGAATTTCTGACAAGTACTGGCTGTGTAGTACATGTGACAATAATCTCCCGTATTCTTCATATGTCTGGGCTATGGGGTAGGATGGCAAGACGGAAGCCTTTTCTTACAAAGAAAAACATCCAAGCCCGGCTAAATTTTGCAAAAACACATTTGAAGTCTCCCAAAAGCATGTGGGAAAATGTGTTATGGTCTGATGAAACCAAGGTTGAACTTTTTGGCCGTAATTCCAAAAAGTATGTTTGGCGCAAAAAGAACACTGAAGATCACCAGAACACCCACAGTGAAGCATGGTGGTGGCAGCATCGTGCTTTGGGGCTGTTTTTCTTCAGCTGGAATTGGGGCCTTAGTCAAGGTGGAGGAAATTATGAACAGTTCCAAATACCAGTCAATACTGGCACAAAACCTTCAGGCTTCTGCTAGAAAGCTGAAGATGAAGAAGAACAATGACCCAAAGCATAAATTCAAATCAACAAAAGAATGGCTTCACCAGAAGAAGATTAAAGTTTTGGAATGGCCCAGCCAGAGCCCAGACCTGAATCAGATTGAAACTCTGTGGAGTGATCTGAAGAGGGCCGTGCACAGGAGATGCCCTCGCAATCTGACAGATTTGGAGCGTTTTTGCACTGAACAGTGGGCGAATATTGCCAAGTCAAGATGTGCCATGCTGACAGACTCAAACCCAAAAAGACTGAGTGCTGTAATAAAATCAAAAGGTGCTTCAACAAAGTATTAGTTTAAGGGTGTGCACACACTTATGCAACCACATTATTTTGGTTTTTTATCTTTACTCGCCCAACCTAAAAGATTTCAGTTTGTTTTTCAATTGAGTTGTACAGGTTATAGGTCACATTAAAGGTGGGAAAATTTCTGAAATGATTTATCTTGGTCTCATTTTTTTTTACATCACAGACGCCTGGCATTTTAACAGGGGTGTGTAGACTTGTTATATCCACTGCATATAGATGGATAGATATAGATATACAGATATGGCCATATTTTTGAAAGTCATTTTGTGTGTATATATATATAGATATAGATATAAATAGATAGATAGATAGATAGATAGATAGAGATATACAGATATGTATATATATTGTAAAAAAGGGGTTGGGTTTATATGAATATATAGTAAGAGTAGTGATTATATGTGCTGCTCATTTTCTTCATGACATACTGTATGATTGATTTCACATACCGGTTTTGCGTCTGTATTTCAGGAATGGAAATAACTGTAACAATTCCCTGACGGAATTTCATGTGAACAAATGTGTGTTTTTGTTTTTTTTAGCTTTCTTGGCGGCATTTTTGTGTGTGACAGTAATGAAGTCCGTTGGATTTAGCTGGTGTTTGGTTGAGCTTGGGGGACATCGAGAGTGAACCGAGTTGAAAGAAATGGGACTGCGTCAGGAAAATGTCATTTGGCTAAACTGAAAAAAGGGCCTAACGTTAGCACAACTCTGGAACAAACTGGGCTTGAAGATCCTACTGCTCTGTTTCACCGACGTCAGCGCAGACACACCCATTTCTGACCAGAAAACTGGCTTCGGCTCAAGCAAACTGGCAACAAGCAAGTGTTTTACCAGCAAACTTCACTTTCACATTTACAACAATAACCCCATAGAGCTCTACACATTACATACGGGGCACTTTTCCATCTAGGGCAGTAGCGGCTCAACAGTTATGCCTCTGGGTTCCTGATCAGAAGGTCAGAGGTTCAAGCCAGGCTGCCACTCTTGGGCCCTTGAGCAAGACCCTTATCCTTTTCTACTCCAGGGGTGCTGTATCATGGCTGACCCTGCGATCTGACCCCCAGCTTCCTAACAACCTGGGATATGTGAAGAAAAGAATTTCACTGTGCAATTTCAATGTGACAAATAAAGGCTTCTCCTTCATCATAAGAAAATTAAGGAAAGGAATTAAAACATACTATTTTGTATGCTTTTGATTTTGTACTATATTACATCTTGTTTACTATGTTGACGATGCCACACTATCTGTCGCCTGGATCTAAGGGAACAAAAGTGCTCTAAAGGGTGGGAGGGACGGCATAGTCTCTTAGCCCTGTCAATCACAGCAATAGTAGCCAATCATGGCTGTGTGTGAGCTCATGTATGCGGAAGAGGGCTGATAGCGCTTTCCTCCAAATGTGTTCCGCTGCCCTGTGATGCAACATGAGCAAGAATCACATGTTAGCCTTCACTCTACCAGTTTTTTTTCCCAGTAGAATGCCCTGAAAGTGCTACTCAAGAAAAAGTCTAAATATAGTGACCTTTTTCTATCTATTGATGTATCCTTTGAACTTAAGCAGCAGACTCAATACGCTTAGTGCTTTAATCAGTCAGTCAGTAAAGTGTAAAGATTTCTGTAGGCTGTATGAGCGGCCCCAGACAGCCTCGCTTACAAATCCACTCTTCTGTTTCTTTTTTCTCCATCTGCTACTGTCATGCCTTACTGCCATTCTGCTTTGCTCACTTTTGATGTGTGTGTGTGTGTGTGAGAGAGAGAGAGAGAGAGAGAGAGAGACTACAGTCTCCTGATGTGACATTGCTGACCAGTGCTGACATCATCAGTGCTTTCTCAGAAGGAAAAACATACTCTACTCATACAAATGTATTAAAAAGAAGCTCTGTAGCATACACACACATATGCACACACACACACACACACACACACACACACACACACACGAACAGTCAGAAATAAAAGCAGGAGATACCTGAATGAAGAATCGGCACGAGCGCTCTCTCTTTTGGAGCTGAAACACAAAAAGTAACAAATTAATAACAGTGCATGTTCTTGTATTTTTGCGCACACACACACACACACACACACACACACACACACACACTAATAAGATACAGCCAGAAAGAAATGTGCCCTAATTAAGTAAAATTACCACTATCAGTTAGTGATAAATAATACAGCAGTGTAATTATAATATTTATCAGAGCAATTGGTGGAGAATCATTCAGAATCACAATTTAAATATTTCATTCCATCTTCCAGCTAAAGCTCTTTTTGTACCTGCAGCTAATTACTGCTCAGCCACACAAGCACAGAAACATGCTCGAACCTCCAGCCACATGCATGAGGGAAACCACATCACACTGAGATACTCACTCTCTCACAGAGCCACGCACACACACACACACACACACACACACCTGCTGCTCTGTCTCTACTCTCTGTATCAATCAGTTTAATTGAGTCTGTGCATTACACTCATATATCACATGGATCACCAAAAGGCTATAGCATGTCACAGTATGAGCTAAAGGCTAATATACTGAATCTGTGGGGGTTGAGCTAGATAGACAGACAGATAGATAGATAGATAGATAGATAGATAGATAAGTGCATGGACAGATGGATAGATAGGTTGGGCAGACATATAGACAGACAGACAGACAGACAGATAGATAGATAGATAGATAGATAGATAGATAGATAGATAGATAGATAGATAGATAGATAAATAGATAGATAGGTTGGGCAGACATATAGACAGACATATAGACAGACAGACAGACAGACAGATAGATAGATAGATAGATAGATAGATAGATAGATAGATAGATAGATAGATAGATAGACGCATGGACAGATGGAAAAATAGACAGACAGACAGATGATGGATGGATGGATGGATGGACGGAGGGATAGATAGATAGATAGATAGATAGATAGGTTGGGCAGACATATAGACAGACAGACAGATAGATAGATAGATAGATAGATAGATAGATAGATAGATAGATAGATAGATAGATAGACAGACGCATGGACAGATGGAAAAACAGACAGACAGATGATGGATGGATGGATGGATGGATAGATAGACAGACAGGTGGGGCAGACAGAGAGACAGACAGACAGACAGACGATGGATGGATGGATGGACAGAGGGATGGACTGAGGGACAGATAGATAGATAGATAGATAGATAGATAGATAGATAGACGGATGGACAGACAGATGGATGGATAGACAGACAGATATTCTGTTGTTGCTCTTTTTTCAGAACTAAACTCACATTAAACTTAACTGATGTGTGCAAATGTGACTAAAAGAGAAGAGCATGTGCGTGTGTGTGTGTGTGTGTGTGTGTGTGTGTGTATGTTATATAACAGCACTTTAGCAGGCTAGATGTTTTTAACAGAAACTTTTTCCCATCAGGGCACTAAAATGTAAAATTCTGTTGCATACAGGTTCACGAACTAAAATGCACACATGCACACACACACACACACACACACACACACACACACACACACACGGAAAGAGAGAGCGAGAGAGAGCGAGAGAGAGAGAAAAACACTTTCACATGTCACACACAGCCACACACACTGATTGATGAATTGCCTGAAGTCAGGCTGGTCAGCTGATAAACAGAACCTCTACAGAGAGCTTCTCTTTCTGAAAAGCTTTAAACTAGAACCTCTTTAGAACGCTAGAAGCATTTATCATCCGAGGAACCTTCAGAGAACGTTCCACAAACGTTAACAACATGTAACAGGATTGTAATAAGACTGTTATAACATGGTGCACTGTATGTGTGTTGGTGTTAATTAATGTAGCAGAATAAAAAACATGATTCATCACATCATAGTGAGTCTGAGTGTGAGCGTGTGTGTGTGAGTCTGAGTTTGTGAGTGTGA
>NC_069737.1:11824849-11837349 GCF_027358585.1 Pangasianodon hypophthalmus | reverse complement strand
GAGAGAGAGTTTATAGAAACAGAAGAGAGAGAGAGAGAGAGAGAGCTTATAGAACAGGAGAGAGAGAGAGAGAGAGAGCTTATAGAACAGGAGGAGAGAGAGAGAGAGAGAGCTTATAGAACAGGAGGAGAGAGCGAAAGAGAGAGAGAGAGCGAGAGAGAGAGAGAGAGAGAGAGAGAGAGAGCTTATAGAACAGGAGGAGAGAGAGAGAGAGAGAGAGAGAGAGAGAGAGAGAGAGAGCTGTCCGGTGAGGGGGTATATTTTATTGATTTTTTGCTCATTGTCCCTCGATGGTGAAATAAGCGCAGGAACAAACTGCTTTATAGATCTGCAATTCTGCCTATTCACAAAGTCCACACATCAGCTCCCAGTAACACACAGGAAACTATTTCCCACTGTTATGATATTATGATAATACACACACACACACACACACACACTTTGTATGATTGTCAATGCAATGTAAAAATAAAACATCATGGGGCTGGAAAATACTGACACTGACACTAGAGTCTCCTCTAAAAAAAAAAAAATCACCATATCAACAATTATACACTCTAGTATGAATTTCCCATACAGTGTCCATAGACCTTTTGCTTCCAGGATATTAGTCTAATAAATCTCTCAGTCATACTGGCATATGGAATCCTGGCCAGTGAATTACATTGTTATTACTATTGTTCTATTTCCCATGATGCTTTGTGTGCACTCACTCTCTGAGTAAAGTGATTGGTCCATGGTGAGGTGCAGTTGCTCATGTCCGGGCCCTTTGGGTCCCAGTAGCTCATCATACAGGCATACGTTGCCACACCTGTAAAAAACACACACACACACACACACACACAATATAGTAGTGTAGATCATGAGTTACACCCACAATGGCACTGTAGCCAATCAGAGCACAGTTCCTTCCCAAAATGTTACTATATCCAATAAAAAGGCAGTTCCTGTCTTTGTAAGCAATCAGAGCACAATTTCAGCTTAAAATGCTACTGTAACTAATCGGAGTGCAGTTCCTGCCCCAATTGCCCCCGGGATATCTCTGTAACCAATCAAACGCTCCTGTAACCGATCAGAGTGTGGTTCCTGTCTAAAATTCAACTGTAACCAATCGGAGCACAGTTCCTGTCTAAAATACCCCTGTAATGTCACGTTGACCAATTGGAGTATGGTTCCTGCCCAAAATGTTACTGTAACCAATCGGAACACAGTTCCTGGTCAAAATGTCACTGTAACCAATCGGAGCACAGTTCCTGGTCAAAATGTCACTGTAACCAATCGGAGCTCAGTTCCTGGTCAAAATGTCACTGTAACCAATCGGAGCACAGTTCCTGGTCAAAATGTCACTGTAACCAATCGGAGCACAGTTCCTGGTCAAAGTGTCATTGTAACCAATCGGAGCACAGTTC
This sequence comes from Pangasianodon hypophthalmus, assembly GCF_027358585.1. Classification (NCBI taxonomy): domain Eukaryota; kingdom Metazoa; phylum Chordata; class Actinopteri; order Siluriformes; family Pangasiidae; genus Pangasianodon; species Pangasianodon hypophthalmus. Next base: position 11,835,940 of record NC_069737.1, on the reverse strand, counting down.
CTGGTCAAAGTGTCATTGTAACCAATCGGAGCACAGTTCCTGCCCAAAATGTCACTGTAACCAATCAGGATGCAATTCCTGCTTAAAATTCCCCCTGTAATGTCACTGTAACCAATCAAAGCACATCTCCTCGTCAAAACGCCCCTGTAACCAATTGGAGCACAGCTCCTGGACAAAATGCCCCTGTAACCAATTGGAGCACAGTTCCAGGACAAAATGCCCCTGTAACCAATTGGAGCACAGTTCCAGGACAAAATGCCCTTGTAAACAATCAGCTCCTGTGCAGCTCCTGCCCATCATAGTTTAATTTATTATCATCGCATAAATACAACACACACACTATGACACTGAAGCAGCTGAACCTGTGTGTCGGTCTTACCGATGGTGCCAGGCGGGCACGGTTGCTTGGCAACATGCCCCCGGTGAGTCTGAGGCCACGAGAGCTCAGCTGCCACACGCGGGGAGCAGTAGTCGATTACAGGTGGCGTCCGGGCCAACGAGGGAGGAGGAGTCAGCGCCTCGGGAAGGAAGTTGTCATTGTCACGGCGATGGGGCGGAGCCATGGTTGTAGTAGTAGTGGTCGTGATGAGGGGGCGGAGCGTTCCTGTGTAAGGGTGTGGACGAGAGGTGGAGCTCCGTGCAGGCGGGAGCTGGTCCGGGAGCAAGACTGAGGAAGGAGGATCTGAGCAAGAGAGAGAGAGAGTTTATGAAGTTGACATTTAGCAGCAAAATGTCCTCCTTGTAACTTAAAGGGGCAGTGTGTAATCTAATTGTGATTCACTTCTCAGTCAGCAGAGGGCTCTAAAAATGACTAAAATACAAAAAAAAGAAAGAAAAAAAACACTGCTCCTTTAAAAAATACCATAATATTATATATAATAGCATTTGTGTACTTCATTATTGTATAACCTTAAAAAAGGACATTGGTTAATCACAGTTAATCATTAGTATTATTTTAAGTCAATTATTTTTAACAATTATCATCATTTTATTTTTTCTACCAACACGTATTTGAGGAGCGATTACGATTAACACAAGTTTAAGTTAAGATTACTTTCTTTTCTTTACATTTCTTAATTTTTAAAAGGTCCATCACAGCATCACGGAAAAGAATGAAATGAAATGTAGTACGCATTAAAGAGGCTCTGTTCATGTAAAAAAAAATACAGGTATACAGGTACGCTTCCAGTTTTCCAGATTTTAAAATAAGTACCTTTAAATTCCATAAGAATTTTCAGTACATTGCAAAAAAAAAAAAAATTTGGTGTAATTGCTTGTTAGCGAAACACATTATTCATTCTGGGTAATGGTGGTATTTTTGTATCATCATCTTTTCATCAACAATCTTTCTTTGTGCATGCAGAATTTTTAATATAGTCCTATTTCCTTGTTAGCCAATCAGGCGACGAGAGCATAAAAATATTAACCTAAGCACTTTTTCCATGTAGAATGTCACTGCATATGTCATGTAGAATGTCACTGCATATTGTAATAATAATGTTACAATTAATGCTAACAAGAAAATCTTAGCAGGCAGAGAGAAAACCAGACGAGACAGCTATTTTTTTTTTTTCAACCGTGCACCAAGTAACAGGAAGAACAGCGAGGCAAAATGTGACTGCTACTTATACATAGAGGCTCCTCTCTTTTTTTAATCAACCAATGAGGCGACAGTACTGGCTCTCAAGCACGAGGGGACGTTCACATGCAAAAAATATTATTATTTAATTTGCTCGATGAATGAAAAAAACTCAAAAACTTAATTCGTTGACGTTTCATCAGAAATACGGCGACGGAAAACGTAAAAAAAAAAAAAAAAAAAAAAGCTCTAGCAAGGGCGTGTAGAAATCCTAAAAACTGAGCTGGAGCGCAAGGAAATATTACGCAATTGTATAAATAATTCGAATTTGTTCGTCGGGCCAAATCTCAGCACTACAGATTTGTCCTTTGGCTCAGTTTAGTCCTTTGGCTCAGTTTAGCAGCTCATATTATCTGTAGAAAAATGCTACAACCCAAAATACACACCACGTTTGGTTCACTTCATGCAATTCGGGATCGACTGGAATCGTAACGAGACCGCCTCGCTCGGGCCGGCCTCAGTTGTTTCGATCCGAACCCGAGTGTTCACACCTGAATAAAGGAACCGGACCAAAGAAGGAAATGCACAAGGCTTTGAATCAACCTGGCTTAACACTGCATATGTGAAAGCATATGCATGAGGCTAGTGAATTCGCTAGCATGAAGTGCTGCTATCAGAAGCAAATCCACGTCCTTCACGTCCTTTCCCCTTCGGTAAATTGGCTTCCGTGAATTCCTGTGTATTCACGTCTGATCTGACCTCTTTTAGCGCCATCTCTGTGGACTGGATTAAATATGGATCAAAAATGAACCACGACCCAAAGGCCTGTTGTGGGTCTTCTGTTGTTTTTAAATGTGCAGTGGAAAAATACAGTGGGGGGGGGGGGGAAGATGAGCGGAGAGAAAAGGAGAGGGAGAGAAAGAGAGACATGAGTTGGAGGAAGAGGCAAGAGATAAAGTGAGAGAGAGAGAGAGAGAATATGGCTGGCTTATGTAAGAGGAATGTTATTGCTCAAGGGAAGGTTGATAAACACATTTATATTATACTACAATGCAGTAATTATACTAACGTGGAATTTCTGTGTGTGTGTGTGTGTGTGTGTGTGTGTGTGAATGCATTTCCTACTACCTCCTGCATTAGACAGCCGTCAAATACAAGATGCTTGATTCTTTGCGAATATGCTTTCCCTGTACGACCACGTCAGTAAAGTTAAAAAAGAGAAAGTTTAGAGAAAGTAAAGGGTGAGGCGAGGGATGAGTCTGACACGAGTGAGAGACAGCAAGAGAGAGAGAGAGAGAGATGGAGAGAGAGAGAGAGAGAAAAACAGGAGAGTGAGATCATTTCAGCATTTCAGTTGTCAAATGTCAAACACGTCAAAAAATGAAATAGATGTGTTTATGAAAGAGGTTTGTTTGGGAACGGAAGAATTCTGCAAGGTTTTTTTAGCGCAAGCTTCAGGCTTGAGCTGTGTTACTGAGGAAAAAAAAAAAAGAGAAAGACATCCTCCCTCCTGTCAGAAGTGTCAAAAATGCTCCCTCTTCTCCTCCCTCCCTCTTTCTCTCCAGCATCTATGTGGTTTCAGGGATGACTGAGCGAGCCAGGAGTCTGGAGAATGTGTGTGCATGTGCGCGTGTGCGCGTGTGCGCGTGTTTGTGTGAGTCTATGTGTCTGTATGTGTGTGTGTGTGTGTCTGTATGTGTCTGTATGTGTGTGTGTGTGTGTGTGTCTGTGTGTGCTGCACAGCACTCAGGAACGTGTGTTTTAACAGGCCCAAATCATAAGTTCAGGGACTGCAGGGAGACAAAGATAAATGGTGTTTAAACGGCACGTCGCCACAGTGCCACCCTACACACACACACACGCACACACACACACACACACACACAAACACTGCATGACAGTAGTTTATTGATGGAAGGTGAGCAGGAAGTTACACAGCGCATCAAATTTTCATTCCTTCAAGCGTGAGCTGGACTAAACAGACTATTAGAATTATGTCTAACCCGCACGCTCCTGTGTGTGTGTGTGTGTGTGTGTGTGTGTGTGTGTGCAAACAAGCTTTTTAAAGTACGACTTTAGCACATAACAAGCTCTCACGAGGATCTATTCCCACTCAGCAGCACAATCAATTTCAAAGTGTAAATAGAAAAATGTGAGCTGACTGATATTTAAAAAAAAAAAAAAAGACGAAATGTATTTCACGGCAGGGAAAAGTAGCCGAATAAGGTGTTAAGTGGCTGAGACGGTCTGGGAGAAACACACTCCTGAGGCGCTTGTGAGAGGTCGTCAGGGTGTTTCTATGAGTGTGTAATTGTATGAGAAAGAGGCAGTTTGTGAAAAAAAACCCAACATGATCTTACAGAAAATTCTCAGAAATTCGACTAAACAAGCAATTTTCAAGCAAAGTGATGAGCACTAACCCTATACGTGCCCTCGATATTAACTGCTTTTGGCTCTTCCGGTGAGTCATGTAGAGAATTTTAACCCTTTAAACTCCCAAGATCTGTCAGGGGATCGAAAATAAATTCAAATTAAATTAAATTAAATTAAAGCATAATAATAATAATAATAATAATAATAATAATAAAAGTAGGCTGCATTCCAAGCTCCTAATCAATAATCAGGGATTTTGAATTATTGAGCAACTATTGTGAATTATTCAGTAACTACTACGAATTATTCAGTAACTATTACGAATTATTCAATAGCTATTATGAATTATTCAGTAACTATTACGAATTATTCAATAGCTATTATGAATTATTCGGTAACTATTATGAATTTTTCAGTAACTACTACAAATTATTCAGTAAATATTACGAATTATTCAGTAGCTATTATGAATTATTCAGTAACTACTACAAATTATTCAGTAACTACTACGCATTATTCAGTAAATATAACGAATTATTCAGTAAATATTACAAATTATTCGGTAAATATTATGAATTATTCGGTAAATATAACAAATTATTCAGTAAATATTACAAATTATTCAGTAACTATTATGAATTATTCAGCAACTATTATGAATTATTCAGTAACTATTATGAATTATTCAGTAACTATTACGAATTATTCAGTAGCTATTATGAATTATTCAGTAACTATTACGAATTATTCAGTAGCTATTATGAATTATTCAGCAACTATTATGAATTATTCAGTAACTACTACGGATTATTCAGTAACTACTACGAATTATTCAGTAACTACTGCGAATTATTCAGCAACTATTATGAATTATTCAGTAACTACTACGAATTATTCAGTAACTACTACGAATTATTCAGTAACTACTGCGAATTATTCAGTAACTATTATGAATTATTCAGTAGCTACTATGAATTTTTCAGTAACTACTGTGAATTACAGTAAAACTAGAGTGAGGAATGAGAGTGTGGTTCCCTCAACAGGTCTTGATAAGGGGCTAAAAATGTTTATACTGTGCATCATTTATGTGTACTTGCTGCCATTGCAGACTATGATGTTGTTTTTTTTGCAGTGTTTCGGTTCAGTACGACTGGTGAAGAGTGAACACTGTTTTTGATCCCTGGCGCTCTGGAGTTCGCTTCAACCAAACCGTGGCGAGATGCAGAAGCTTTCCGTACTCATGACCTGTACACACGCCTGTAACGTGATTGGTTCAGCTTGTCAAGTTACTTCCTGTTTCTACCTTTGTGATGCAGGGGAAAGTTTTGTTGTAGTTACTGACATATAAAACCAGACGTTAATAGCTCTGGATTTACTTCACGTATATGGTGCGAGTGCTTTCACTGAGAACACAGTGAAACATGTACGTCTTGTGAACAGCAGGTCTTATTAGAAAACGAAAACGACTCATGGAATTGCACAATCGATCCACGGTTCAGAAAAAGAATTCTCCTATGTGAACCGTCCCCAAACAAGCCCAGAATCCATCCCGAGTGAGGACTCGAGTATTCGGACTAAGTGTGAAAACACCCTTGTGGTTAATAGGAGCCCTATGTAGTAAACATGAGACTTTAGTTTAATGTTCGTTCTCCTGCTAGTAGTGTCACTGGAAGACCTTCAGCTAGCAAGATTAGCACAAAAACAAGATTAGCGCAAATCTGTACACCTGTCCTACTGTGAATTACACTTGAGCTTCAAATGAATCATTAAAACTGAATGATCGAATAAGTACACTCTTAAAAAGGTTCCTCAAGATTTCTTTGGATAACACTGGTCTACAAATTTTGGGAAATTATCAACCTCCGAGATAAAATGTGCTAATTCTTACATATTTTGATTAGATGAATTATAAAACAGGTGATAGAGGTGCTGGTTGGCTAAAGTTTTCAAGATATTTCACGATAAAGATTTATAATTATCTATACACAGGCGAGTATATTTGCCTACCACGGAGGAGGGTGTCTGATGATCATGACGCCTCGTAACTTCTCGACAAAGCACGGTAGAACAATGAAAATGGTACCATATGAAAGTTTATAAATTTATCTTGACTTTGAGACTATAAGATTATTACCTAACTGTAATTTATTGGTCTTTTATTGCAGAGTGCATGTGTTTTGGCCAGATCTACGCATCATATAGTTACATCTGGCGGCTTGGGAAAGTGTCATTGCCTAACATTTCTAAGGAACAGTCGCGTGATATTTTCCCTCAGAAACCAAGATACCTCGAAACTGTGTAAACAACGCAGATAACTTCTGCTACATAGCATTCTGTAATCATCTGATATTCACATTATATTTCGTAAGCTTTGAAACTGTAGAATTTTGAGGTTGTATCTTAATAATCTGGGAAGCTACACAGCAATGGGACCAACCCACCCACAATTCGGTCAGTTTTTCATGAAAAAATGCATGAAAGTGTTACATGAAAAAAATCAATGAATGAATGGAAAGTTATGTTATTGGTATCAGTAAAAAGATAAATTTATAATGATTGGTTTGGCACCATTCTCATTGCTATATCACATTTTGCAGAAAAGTTATGGAGCATAATCGCATACTTCCCTTCTAATTTTGAATTATTTTGATCCAATTTTTGACCTGAAGCTGTATCTTGGAAACTGGAGCCAATTAACACTCAGGACTTAATTTTCCTTTATTAGTGACCCAATTCTGGTAAAATGAAGTTGATTATTTTCCAATAACAGCACATCGTGAAGTGTTTTATTCCTCTCATACCGAAGCAATTTGCCAACAATACATCTTATCCATTTGTAGTTACATTTAATGTTGTGGAAGGTCCACAAAACTTTTTTTCTTCACTTTTTTCGCCGTTATATTTCACCAGCCTCTTTTTTCTGTTAATAACACAAAAACGAATTCAGCTTGAAACTACAAAGCCCTCCGTCCAAAGACGTTTGACACTGGAGACTCCTTCCATAAATGCTAAATAAGAGTCTCTTCCCTGTGTAATTTGCTACACTACTGTCAGAGCTGCTGTTATAGAAAATGAATTGAATTCAATTCGATTTAATTTGTATAGCACTTTTAACAATGGACATTGTCACAAAGCAGCTTTACAGAAATAAAAATATATTGTAAATATGTGAATTTATCCCTAATGAGCGAGCCAGAGGCGACGGTGGTGAGGAAAAACTCCCTGAGATGATATGAGGAAGAAACCTTGAGAGCAACCAGGCTCAAAAGGGAACCCATCCTCATCTGGGTGCAACGGATAGTGCGATTATAAATAAATCCCTTCTATTATTGTGTACTACATGGACAAATAGTGCAATTGTGCAACCATTTTAATGGTTAAAATCTATCCAGTGTCCATTGATGGAGTCCTGAGTACGAAGGTGCTCGTGGCAACTGCAGCCCCAAAGCCACTACAGCGATACACACCTTCTAACCAATCAGTACTGAGAACTGAACAGCGCTGTGGTTCAATGGCTTTTACTGTAGGGTTATACAAAAACCGGCAAAAAAATTTCCCCTAGAGGAACAAACCGGATGATTTACAAGGATGCTTTAGGTTTCCGCATTTATGAATCCTCCCTTTTTGTTTTTCCAAGAGCGTACTCGAGGCATACGCTAAAGCAAAAAAGAAAGGATTTCTATCAGCCTGTTTTTCTAATGCTTCAGCTCAATAAAAATCAATTAGCAAATTTCTAGTAGTATTTTTCAAATCGATTAAAGTGGTTACATAATAAGTATTCAATTCTTCGACTGACCATGGCCATGGCTCCTCCAGTCTAATGGAGAAAAGAAGAACATAAATCCAGAGAGATCCAAACATCCCGTCTTCCCCTCTCTTTCTCTCTCTCTCTCTCTCTCTCTCTCTTTCTTTCTTTCTCTCACTCTCACTATTATGTGTTTGTTTGGGAAAGGGAAACTGCTCGGTTGCCAAAGGGACAGGCTGAAAGAGGGATCATGAATAAGACAGAGGAGAGGAGAAGAGGAGTGGGTGAAAGAATAGAACAGAATGTCAGCCAGATTCATGCGCGTGTTTGTGTGCTTATCTAATTTAGACGTACAATTAAACAGTCAACAATGAGCTCGTGTCAGATGGGAAGAATTCACATGCTGTTAGAGAAAGAAAAGGAGGACAAATCAATTATATTTAACGATTACATAAAACAAGGGTTTTTCCCTTAGCCTCGACGGTTCGTCGGTTTTCATATCAGATACACATGAAAAAATCATTTTGCACTCATGACATCATGTTGACAAATCAGACGAAGCGTCAAGTGCATCTTTCTCCTCTCCTTTTTTTTAAAAAATCGTCAAAAAAATCTTCAAAAAAATCAAAACAACAAGAGAACTATTTCAAACTGGAGTGGAGACGTGTACAGCTGAGGACAAAAGTTTACATCCCCCTTTCAGAATCTGCAAAATGTTAATTATTTTACCAAAATAAGAGCGATCATACAAAATGCATGTTATTGTTATACTATGACTATATACCTGAATAAGATATTTCACATAAAAGATGTTTACATATAGTCCATGAGAGAAAATAATAGCTGAATTTATAAAAATGACCCCGTTCAAAAGTTTACATCCCCTTGATTCTTAATACTGTGTTGTTACCTGAATGATCCACAGCTGTGTTTTTGTTTAGTGATAGTTGTTCAAGAGTTTCTTGTTTGTCCTGAACAGTTAAACTGCCTGCTGTTCTTCAGAAAAATCCTTCAGGTCCCACAAATTCTTTGGTTTTCCAGCATTTTTTGTGTATTTGAACCCTTTCCAACAATGACTGTATGATTTTGAGATCCATCTTTTCACACTGAGGACAACTGAGGGACTCATATGCAACTATTACAGAAGGTTCAAACACTCACAGATGCTCCAGAAGGAAAAAAAAAACATGCATTAAGAGCCGGGGGGTGAAAACTTTTTGAATTTGAAGATCAGGGTAAATTTAACTTATTTTGTCTTCTGGGAAACATGCAACTATCTTCTGTAGCCTCTGAAGGGCAGTACTAAATGAAAAAATACGATATTTAGGCAAAATAAGAAAAATGTACACATCTCCATTCTGTTCAAAAGTTTTCACCCCCCGGCTCTTAATGCATGGTTTTTCCTTCTGGAGCATCAGTGAGCGTTTGAAACATCATCCAGTCATTGTTGGAAAGGGTTCAAATACACAAAAAATGCTGGAAAACCAAAGAATTTGTGGGACCTGAAGGATTTTTTCTGAAGAACAGCAGACAGTTTAATGGTCATTTTTATCAATTCAACTATTATTTTCTCTTTTGGACTATATGTAAACATCTTTTATGTGAAATATCTTATTCAGGTCAGCACTAAATAAACAATAACATGCATTTTGTATGATCGCTCTTATTTTGGTAAAAGAATTAACATTTTGCAGATTCTGAAAGGGGGATGTAAACTTTTGACCTCAACTGTAGATATAAACCAAAATTAGTGTATATAATACCAAATACTGCCAAATATCACCATTGTGTTTTATGATTAAAATATTGCAATAAAAATATGACCTTAGTATTATAAGATCCCTTTAATTCTTATAATCATATATATATATATATATATATATATATATATATATATATATATATATATATAATGAATTATATACAACCTTATAATCCTATGGTCATGAAATGTCTTATTATTATTATTGTTATTATTATTATTATTATTATTATTATTATTATTATTATTGCAATAAAACATGCTAGAGTGTGCTTTACGGTGATTTTTTATTAAAAACAGATGATATCAATGATATTAATGATATAACAAATTTGCTTTGGTTGCTAAGCAACCATAATATAGATATATATATAGATATAGATTACAACGGACCAGTGGTTGTTATAAGCTGGGGTGGTGTGATATGTGTGTGATATTATCTTCATATAGCAGCACAGTTGGAAGCGTGTTATTCTGTTTACACCGCAGCGATTACAATGTGTAATTTATTCCTGAACCACGCTTTGTAATGGTTTGTAGTTAGATTTAATATTGCTGTGGCATATGTCCGTGAAACAAGTCAGTTCCTGGTATCACTTACGTTTTAACAATGAAAAACACTCGTTCCTTCACCTGCATCTTCTTTTCTCTCTCTACAACCCACCACACCACCGCTGCCCTATTATCAACCCAATCCTACGCTAATACGGATTCTAGCAAGCAAGAACAGTCTTGCTACATTCCATATTAGCGAAGATATGAAAAGCACTAAAGCGGCTCCTTTTAGCAGTTTGCAGTTTTCATAAAACATAAGGCTCGAACTAATTATTACAAACTTGCTATCATATTATTTTTAATAGGAAGTTGCTTTTTCGGTTCTTTTTTTTTTTTTGGGCATGTTACAAAAAATATAAATTCTGTATAATAACACGTACAGTAATATAGCATCCTGCATGGTAGTGTGTGTTTTATTACAGATTAACCACCATTAGTGGCACAGACCAAACTAAAACATATTCAACGGTAATTAAATAAGAAAATCGTATTTTAAGACGCTAAATATTAATATACAGACTTATTCACTGAGAAGGTCTGCATGTATACATTAATGCTGTATTAAAGGTAAGTACAGATGGAGGATTAAGCAGTTAACCAGGTAGACTGATCAATATCACTTAAAAAAAAAGGCATAATCATTCACTTATACATATTCATATTCTTATACATATACATATTCTTTTATTTAAAATGAACTCATTGCTTGCGTAACCAAAATGCTAAATTCTAAAATGTTTAAAAACCTGATTTACATTTGTAGTGTGCTTTTAAAAACGAATGTGGATTTTTTATTTATTTATTTATTTATTTATTTATTGTTTAATGTATTTATTCATTCATTCATTCATTCATTCATTCAATTTTTTATCTAATTTTATTTTTATTTATTTATTTATTTAAATTAAGTATGCAACACATAATACTGATTATTAAAACTACCAATACTGGTACTGCGTGCTGGTCCAATGCTCCAGCTCATTTACTCATACTCGTGAAGAATGCTCCAATAACAACATCCGATACCACGTGTTACACGTGAGTAAGTCTCGCTAATGAACCCGAAGTCACAGACTG
>NC_069737.1:11812349-11819849 GCF_027358585.1 Pangasianodon hypophthalmus | reverse complement strand
TGGCCGGTGGGCGTATGTGTTTTATCCTGCAAATGAACAGCAATCCATGGCAAGATGACCAGAAAATATTTTTTTAAAGAATCTCTGCCATGACTCGTTTGATCTCCAGACCTCTTCTGAAGAAGCCAGGGCATGAAATCTGGCAGAGTTTAACAACTGAGAGGTTCCAAAAGAGGATACAAAAGAGATTGGCTGCATTTATAGAGGCAAAAAAAAAAAGAATGTGTAATAAACACCGTTTATTAGAGTGTTTGTTACATTCTGAAAGAGATGCAAACTATTAAACTGATCATTTCTGACTGTTAAATTTGTTTCATTTCATGAATAGGCTTAGGGTTTACGTAGGGAAAGGAAGAACGCTTTGTTATAGAATTTTAAAAGAGAAAACGGAAAAAAAGGAAAACAACACACTCATCCACTCAGCTGCCAACTGCACAGCCCTCGCATTAAGAAAAACTGCACATCCTAGCTTTCCGTTTTCACAAAACGTCCACACTCTTTCCATCCATCCCATTGTTTACGGTTCCACACGCCAGGCAAATCACCATATATTTCACAGCATTCATTTCTGCTAACGTTAACGCTAGTGCTAGCAACCTGGAGGTCTCCTGCCTGAGGGGTCTCACAGGAAGTCAGTGTTGGCCTGCACTTACAGCTGGTCATTTTGTTGTTGTTTTTGTATTTTGAAACCAAGTTATCTAATCTAATTAGTTTTCTTCTTTCGGACATTTTCTCTTGTGACTTCTCGTCTGACTAGCGGTGGTAGGTAGCTAGGTCCAAAACGTTACGGATAAATGTAGACTGTGCTGTGGGAGATATTCAACTCCACAAAATGAGGAGTGACTCTTCAATTAGGCCCACGAGTCAGATCGGAATAGAAAAGCTATCAAGGTGTTTGCGAGAGGCTCCTGAATGGAAAAGCGTTTGCTTTGTCCTTGTGAGATCGTGAGTTTGAATCCTGACGATGCCACAGGTAACCGAGGCCAGAAGCTCAGACAGCAAAACTGTCCATGCTCTAGACGGGAGGGGTGGTGTACTCTCAGCGACACTAGCCAATCACGGACATCTTTGAGCTCATGTATGCAGAAGAGGGCAGATAGTGCTTTCTTGTGTATGTATGACACAATTCAAAAAGAGGTTGGCTTGATGTGTCTCGTAGGACGCACATGTTAGCGCTTGGCAGTTGTATAGTTACAAAATTTTATTTGTGGTTAAAAAATTGCCAATTTCCACCCACCAGCCAGCCAGCTCTCAAGTGCGGTTTCCCAAGCCTTTGTAAACTCAAGTCAGAAATACCTACCAGCATTCTACCAATGTATACGTGACGCACAAAAAAATCATTCATGTTGTGAGTACAATGGAAAACTGTATATACTATTTTGCTACAGATCATTTAAAAATGAGTCTACGTGCAAGAGCTGCAGTAAATGGTTTTATACAAGTGTGTATGTGTGCTCGAGTTTATACGCTGGTCGTTACATTACTGATTGATCTGTGTGTGCGGCTCGCTGCTGACAGCGCCAGGTGCATTCTTGTTCGTGCAGATCGGTTTAAATAAAGTTTTCTCCGTGTACTGAGCTGTAATTGGCTGTAGCAGGCATTCTAACAGAGTGTAAGACATCATCTCATTTAATAAAGAGCAGAAGAGAACGCCACTCTCGGCGAAAAGAGCATGCAGGCTATTCCACTTAACCCACCCTATGTGCCTATCTCAGCATATTACATTACTATCAGACATACAGGAAGCCTTTCTGTGTGTGTGTGTGTGTGTGTGTGTGTGTTTAAAGCAAAAGAGATTAAGTAGCTATCACGTCTTTAAGTTAGACTTATGTCAGGAGTACCTTTAAATGAAGGAGTGTGTGTGTGTGTGTGTGTGTGTGTGTGTGTGTGTGTGTGTGTGCATGTAGGTGTGTGAAGGAGCGTATCTTGCTTAGGAGGAAAGAACAAATCTAATTCCAAACACTCTTTGAAGTGAAGCTTTTTTTTTAATGCATGTGTGTGAGAGAGAACGTAGACCAGAGACAGAACAGCAGTGAAAGAATTGAATGAAAGAGTGAGAGAGGGAGACTTGGCAGGATAAATTTAATCCCTCAATCCTCCCTTTTTTCGTTACTGCTTTAGGTCTGATTGTCTTCTTCCTTTCCGTTTTGGCATCCAGAGAAATGCATGATTCCTCACAGCACTGTGCAGAAAATACCCAAAAAAATGTATATACATATAATCAGATGAAAAAAAAAGTGGCTGTTATGTTATTCTATTATGATGGGAGTGGTCTATTCCAGGATGACTCCGCCCCCACCCCCGCCCACCCACACATGTACAGTGAGCATGAGGATGAAAATGAATGGAATCTTACTGCCTTAACAGTCACCAGATGCCAAAGCAATTAAACACCTATAAGAGATGTTTGTTAATCTGGTCTCCATGTTGAATCACAAGCACGTTCTCAGTGTACAATATCGTAAAAATCACAAAAATGATTTTGCTTATTGTAGTGTTTATTTATCAGACTTGGCCAAGCCCAGCTGAAAAAGCCATTTTTACGGAGACGTCTCCAAATCAAAGAGCTGATGAATTCTTCAGTTGCATTTTACTACAATTGGGAGGTTCTTACTGTTGTTACAATCAACAAATTTAGTGTTGTGTTGAGGTCATAATCAGCACCTTTGCCGCTTGTCATACACATGATTAAGAACGCGAGACAAAATTCGCTTATGTGAACACGATCAATTAAACAAACATTCACTCAAAAACTATGATTATGTTATGCAGCAATCATGGCTCAATTTGGGGCGGCATGCAAGGGAAGACACCACCACCACCACCACCACCAATAAATAATTCATATCCCTTGTACACCTGCCATCCTTGTTCTACTTCCATTTCGGACTCCAACTGAGGTTTCCTTCAGAAGTAGTAAAGTATTCCTGTTTATTCATTTCCTTTCTGAGTACCAATAGCAAAGCCATCACCTTGTAATCATGACCCCATGTGGACAGCCTATAAAAGGTCCGTGCTGCATCATGCTCATCGTCTTTGCTATTTCTGCCTTGTCAAGGTGTTGAGAAAATGGATTCATGATACGTAATAATATACTATAGTATACTCTATCCTTAATATTTGTGACATTTATTATTATTATTATTATTATTGATAAGTCTGCAAAACCATCAAACGAGCTTGCATTGATACAGATCTTAAATTCAATTTATTGTAAATCAATTTTATTTATATAATGCTTTTAACAATAGATATAATCATAAGACAATTTTATAGATATCCAGATACAGATAGAGTTATTCTTAATGAGCAAGCCAGAGACGACAGTGGCAAGGAAAAACATCCTGAGAAGACATGAGGAAGAAACCTTGAGAGGAACCAGACTCAACAGGGGCCCATCCTCTTCTGGGTGACACCAGATAGTTAGAATATAAATCAGTATTGTATACTATAGTATATATAACTTGTTATACGAATTTTTCAACATCTTGTATTTCACATTGGGATGGTGAGTTGTTTGTTCTGCCAGGCCCTGATAATGGACAATGATAGGGCAATGATCAATGCTCAAATTGTTTGGTACTGATGCATCTTCGACAAACACTTACAGAATCTTTCCCTAACTGCAGCATAATGCCAGTTGCAATGTGTGAATCTCACAGACTATATAAATACTGCTTATTATTCATTATCCTCCTTCGAACGCTGTGTGATCACAGCAGGGAGTAAAGCAAACTGCAGATACAGCTGTAGAACCCTCTAGGAAAAGAAAGAAAAAGGTAAGCTATCCTTTGTCTGAAATGGGCAGAAGGCTCAGCTGCTCAGTCCCCTGGAACGGGGAAGAGTGAGCACTTTACAACGCCAGAGCAAAGAGGAGTTGGCAGCAGGCATGAGACAAATGCAAGGGCTGTTAACAGGAAAGCAACAGTGCAATGAAGAACAGAATTCAGAGAAGTTTAGTACAGCTGCCTCGCATACAGAAACCAATTCTGATGTTTTTCTCAGTGGCTGTTTCTCATTCTCTAAACCCAGGTGGAGAATGCGGATAGCATAATGCAGGAGTGCAGCTCAGTAGTAGCAGTGAAAGTGCCGAAGACTGATTTTTAAGGCTGGCTGGAGCTGGGTCGCTCATTTGACAGAGCTGATGCCATGCATGACCTATTTCCTTGTATAGTCATGCAACCAAGCAACTGGGCTATCATACACTGTATTAACTTCATTAAAAAGTCCTGTGCATGCTCAAACACACATTGAAGCTGCAATGGCAGGCATAATGGCTGCAAAGACAAAAGCACTAATGTATACATACAGACCCCCATACAGAGACTGATGGTTTAGATGACTGGGATTGTTAATGCAGATCAGAAGGCAAGTTGGCTGGCTAGAACACCATCGCTGAAGCCTAGTAAAAACATTCTGCACCACCTTCCATTAGCAACTGGAGAGGTGTGGGAGGCACCTTCTTTTGTCTAAAACACTAACTGGTCATTTGGAGGTAGCAGGCTTCCCGTAGATGAACATCTTGTCCTGCATCATTCATTCTTGACTGAACTTACTTGTCTGTTCAGTTGTTTAAGCGGAATTGGGTCTGTTACGTTGCATGGTTTTTCTCAAATGCACAGCCTGACTATGCAGCCCAAAACAACTCAAAATCTCCAGCTCAGGATGCAGGAACCTGACTAGGACTCATTGAACAGTGCATGGCAGTGGCCAGCACAGATTTGTTCACCTTAGTGACTTGCTTAAAATGACTGAGAAATTTGTGAAAGAAAAATATTTATCCACTACATTATTGCTGCATAGTTGGATTTCAGAAACTGCCTGAAAGTGCCAAGGAATCATGGAGCTCACCATCTACCTTTGCCAGATTCTACAGTCTGACTGTTGCATCATTGCAGCCCATGTACTCTGTGGCAAGTTTAAGTGACTCTCACCATGAATAGAAAGCAGTATCAGAATGTTAAAAGATTCTTATCCACTTATCCAAAATAAGAATTTAGAGACCAATATCAGCATTTAGAGAGATTCTTATCAGCAATAGGGTGCAATATCAACACTTTGATTCTCATTCTCAATAAAGTGTGTGAGAAGGCAAGGGAGCAAAGGTGCGCTATCAGGATGTGTTATGAACCCTCATGAGAACTTTGATATATGGCCTCCAATAGTTCTGAAGGAGACTGCTCTGGTGGTCTGGAGGTGAAAGAAAAGCAGAATGCAAGGTTATACATGTAACTGTGGATCTACGACTGAGTGGAGGATTGCCAAGCCACCTGGGTCACTCGTGTACGAGAATGGCCAGAGGACAAGCGTGATGTAGTGGTGGCCTTTTATAGGCTGCTCACCACCTGGGGTCACGGTCACAAGGTGACGACTTTGCTATTTGTAGTTGCCAAGGAAATTGAACGAATGGAGCAAAACTCTAACTCTGCTAGTTCTGAAGGAAACCACCATCCTGGTCCTCCACTTTAGGTTACATTGTACATATGGTTACATTACATAACCTTCCATTTTTCATCCTGGTTGAATTAAATCTAACCCTATCCCTAGGATCTAGAGCCTAAAAACAGACACTCACCTGGAGAGGAGGTGCTTATGTAGAAATCAGGGTTGCCAAATTGGTAACTTTTACTTCCTGTCATGAAGTAAAACCTTCCAAGCAGACTACACAGCTCAAACTGTGGACAAATTGTATAACCAATATAGATCTATCAGCAGAGGATTCCTTGTTTCTTAACAAATAGGATTAAGACTTGTGAACCAAAATCTGGCAACCCTGATAAAAACACACACTTTAATGTGCAAAGCATTAGGCTGTTTAACGATGCAGAGCCACAACACATATGTGGACTTTCTATTAAAGGGAAACGCAACTATGTTAACAAGCATAACATTAGCTGGCTAGCTAAATAACTGGTATTTATAGGCTTGTCCTGCACTGTATTGTTTCTTAGTAGACTATCGAAGGTATTTGGTAGATTTTTTTCTGTTATTTGACGTTTGTGTAATATATAACAACAAATTGCATTCAAGGTAGGAACAAGGTAGGAGCAAAGTGTCACACCCAAAGTTAACATTAATCCTTCCTCTTTGTGCCTGATGGATCTGCTCTGGCATGAAGGGCTGAAGTAAAAATGGTGTAATAACAGTTGTTGTGGTGGCACTTTGGCACCAAATGGGCGTTGTTCACAGTGTGCTATTTTTTTTGGACTGCATGTCCCTTCTGCAACACAATGCCAAAGCATAAACAGCAGCTTCTGAACCATAGTTTATGTACAATAGGCCCACATTATAAATGTGACAGCATGGACATGGTCGAACGCAGACTGTGAATGGGAGGAGGAGTCGCAGTGAATGAGTGGGTAGGACAAGAGTGTATACACCTGTGTGGTAATTAACCATGACATATTTTATGACAGCGTGTGTTGCAGTGAGGGGCTTATGAACTAGAAACCACAAGAAATTACTGAGAGAGCTGACCCTGGAAAGACAGATGACAACAGAATATTGTGTGCGTTTTTTGTGTTTTATTCCAACAGCACTTGTGTCCTCATTCTCCTCCCTACCTACCAGGGTATCAGAGGAAGTTTCTACCAGTATACCTCTGGCCACTAATTTCAGGTGGCCTATAGCTCTGTAACTGTCACTTTCCTGCCACTCTGAACAACTCCATCAGAAAACAGGGTGTGTTTGGGTATATGTGTGTGTGTGTATCTGTTTGTGAGCTTGAGAGAAAAATAAAGCATGCAGGCCAGCACGAAGCATTGCTCATCTTCAAAGCGCTATTGTGTTTATGCTCCTGAACTAGTACAGGTGAGCTACAGAGCTAGGTTTTTAATATTAATGAAACACCGCTAATTAAAATCTGAACTGCACAAAGCAGGTGTGATTATATCAGCATTCTCTTTGATATGTCTATTAGATAATCTTCTGATCTTCATTAGCTTAGTGAGCTAACACTCCCACTCTAATCACACCCACACACACATAACACGTGCACTGGAGCTTTGATATGCAGGACGCTAATAAGCAAGTATGGTCATTAAATAGGGGCTGTGGACACACGCACACACACACACACACACACACACACACACAAAGGCACAACCCTTTGGAGTTTCAAACCAAGGTGAATTAAAAATTCCACCTTCAAAATCTAAAAAGAAAAGACCAAAGACCAACCAGAACTAAAGATCTTTATATTTCAGATTAGTCACAGGTCATGTCCATATTTATAGACTAAGCACCCGCTACCCTTACAGGACTATACAAAAGCTCACCTGACAGTTTTGCTAATTTTATTTCACGTTATTCCTCTTCAATCAAAATCTCATGAATGTATTGTTTGTAATATAAACGTGATTTTTAAAATGAATTGTTTCATTAGGAATATTGAGGGAAAAAAAATCTGGGAAAAGAAGTGAAATTTATACAGCAGATGTGTGCACACAAGTCACGCGATTTGGACTTGACTTTGATGACTTCAGACTCAATTTGTCAAAA
>NC_069737.1:11797349-11807349 GCF_027358585.1 Pangasianodon hypophthalmus | reverse complement strand
GAACATTTTCCTTATAGCTGATTAGTTAGCGAACTAGCGAGTTACTAGCTAACAAAATGTAGATATATTTGACATCCATTTTTTTAAAAGTAGTCTACTTTCAAGTAGATTTTTGCCTCTATACATTTACTTGTATCAACTGGTTTTATGTAATGTTTTGACACAGTGAACATACTTTTATGTAAGTACAGCTTCTCTGTCCTTTTTCCACCCATGGATATATTTATATATGAGTAACTGCAGTATGCGGTATGTAGATTGTGGAACTAGTTGTTCAACCACTGCAATTAAATAACTACAGCCTCCTACAGCCTCAGAAACACTTCACTTGAACAACTGATGAAAGACTTTCGTCCAAAACGTCCCGTTTCATACTACACCGAACTTCCTGAGCTCGGGTTCCTGTCTATAGAGTTTCAGCGCATGTTTTCCCATGTGTCTGCGTGGTTTCCTCCGGGTTCTCTGGTTTCCTTCCAGCCAGTAGGTGGATTGATTATGATAAATTGCAGTTTCACTACAATTCTGTGTCATTTCATATCTTTGAAAGTGCAGATACCATGATATAACAAAATACTGATATTTATACTCATGAAATTTGGCGGATTTTTATAGAAGTGCTCTGTTATGTATATGGAAAATAAATTCCTTATCTAGTCAATGTTGCTCTGAAAGCACTGCCATCGGGCGGTCTACGCTTTGTATGCAAAAAAAAACATACAAAACTGTGATGCTGTGATGATTACTACATCACATACGCTGCTATTATACCGAAGAAATGGCTTGCTGTGAATTTTTCCTTTTTTTTTTTTAACCCCCTACAGGGCATGAACAATAAAAACCAAGAAGTGAAAAATGAAACCCGGGAAGAGCTAGACAGAGAGATGGAGTCGAGGGTTAATTCGGTGAGTACAGTGTTGATGCGAGATCTGGTTTCTCCTTCACATTTTCTAATATACATCATTACAGGCTACTGATCCCCAATCAGTCCTTAGTATTGAATAACACAGAAAACAGGCAGATGGTGAATTACACACTTAAACTGCATTAAAGTAATGGACCTACCTCTCTGCTCCACTTCTGCATCCGCGTTTCCAACAGGGGGGGGGGGAAGACAAAGAGAAAGAGAGAGATAGAGAGAGAGAGAAAGAAAGAGAGAGACCACAGATTAATGACGGCATAGCAAATGAATTCCATATGTACATAACATGCATCATGTCACGATCTCCTGAAACAGATCAACTCTGCTTCATTTACTTTCACGCCACAGAACGAGGAAAAAAAATCAAGTCGCAGAAGCTTATTACATAAAAACGCACTGTGTGAATGCACAAACGAGGAGTCTGATTAGGTGATTATTTTATACGACTTGCTAAATTCCATTCGGTCACAGTTTTACGATTTTAACTCCACCATAAAGAAAGTCATATCAGTTTTATGTGCAAGCATTCACAATGGAGGAACGGGTTTCAAAACATGTGCTGCTTCAGTCCAGTTCAAAAATATGACGTTTAGCTAGAAATGCAACTTTTCCACAGATTACTTTCATACTTTCATGTACAGTTTTCAAAGTCCAACAGTATTTCAGTATTCTATAGTGGTACAATATCTTATAATCTTATCACTTACAATATTGCTATTATACTGTAATCATTTTAGTGATATTGTACCATTTATAAGATATAAAATGTTTTAGATTACAAAAGTGTGTGCATGTGTGTGTGTGTGTGTCTGTGTGTGTGTGTGTGTGTGTGTGTAGGAGGTCGTACTGCAAGATATCTGTTTCCCTATCACACTCTTTCAAGTTTGCAAATCTTTTGTTATTCGTTTGCAGTGAAATTGGAGTCTTATGAACAGCTAAAGTGTCACCGAAAGAGAAAAATTAGTTCATATGACAAAATGTAGAATGAAGATTTTACATGTAGAATGATTATTTTAAAATTATATATATATATATATATATATATATATATATATATATATATATATATATATATATTAGGCACATACAAAGAAATGCTGTAGAGCAAAGATGCCTTCAAAAATAAAGAAATTTAATGTTTCTACATTCAAAAAATACTATAAAGAGCAGTAAACAGTAATAAATGAAACAAAGTCAATATTTGGTGTGACGATTCTTCGCTAGTAGTAGTCTCAGGTACAGTGTGTGCAGTTTTATAAGGAAATGAGCTGTAAGTGTTACTGAGCATCTTGCAGAAGCAGCCACAGTTCTTCTGGAGACTTTGACTCTCACACTTGCTTCTTATTTTTGCAGCAAAACCCAGCAGCATTATGCTTCATTCTTCGTTTTTTGTCTGAAAAGTGTCTCTTATGTAACATGCTGCTTTCTTTACTGACATATAAACATTTTTCTGTAACATTTAATTTTGTGCTGGAAAACTAATGTTTGGAATCTGAAATGTTTTTGCACTGAATCAATAATGTAGAAGTCATTAAATAAAAATCTATAATAAAGTTTGTACTAAAAAAAATAGGGTGCCTAAGACTTTTGCACAGTACTGTATATATACAGTATATATATATATATATATATATATATATATATATATAATCCTACAAGTGATCCTCACAATTCAGAATCATCTGTAAACAGTCCGTTCTTGCATGTAAAATTGCACTGCTGTCTGCCATTACCCCAGTGAAGCGTTCAAGCACTTTAGCTGGAGTGCCAGCATTTCTCCTGGACGTATATTGAATTTGAAGCTCCAGATATAGTATGACGAGTACCTGGGGGACTTGGAGTAAACGTGACACTCAACAAGCCGGTGTTTTTTTTTTTTGTTTGTTTTTTTTTTGTAACATATTTCTTAATTCGGAAATGTCGGCTTTGGATTTTTCAACCAAAGACATCTCTGTCTGCTCAAAGCTGATTCATTTCATTTGCTTTCATTTGTTTGGTTGTGTGATTTGACTAAATAATAAGACAGTGTGTAGAAAAATATGTATGTTGAAAAAAGTTGCAGTATAACATTTTATCAGCTTACATTTCATATCATGTTCGTGACTTTTTTAATACAAAAAAAATAACGTGCTCATTTAGAGGCCCATTAGAATCTGAGAGTGGGCATTGAAGAAGTCCTTAAATACAAAGATTTACATATTAGATGGAACATATGTTTGATCAAACAATACATTAATGCCTGCTGGCTATTTTGCTAAGCTAAATGTTGGACCTAACCTGTACAGTGCACTTGGAAAAACAGTCGAATAAAGCAGATGTCCTACATCAGGGCCAAAAACAGGGAGGCGGATTGGAACACAGCCACCTGCTCCATCACAGGGGAGAAGACAAGAGCCAAAGATCCTCCAGAAAACATTTGGAACGTGCTCCCAAGGGTCTCTGGCACAGAGGTAATTAAATTACCTGTGTGCATGTGTGAGTGTGTGTGTGCGTGTGTGTGTGTGTGTGTGTTAGGGCTTCACAATTCTTGATGAAATTGGAATCACATCTTTTTTGGCTTCGAATTAAGGTCATGATTCTCACACAGAGCAAATAGCATTTTGCAGAACATAACTTTTTTCAACTCCTGAACTTCTACACTTCCTCGACTTACATCGCTTGAGATCACAATTGGTCTGGAACTGCACCGTGAAACTGTGCGAGCTTTCTCTCTAATTTGTCCGAGTAATCTCAGGAACTACCTTTGCAGTTATCCAATC
Organism: Pangasianodon hypophthalmus; assembly: GCF_027358585.1. NCBI lineage: Eukaryota > Metazoa > Chordata > Actinopteri > Siluriformes > Pangasiidae > Pangasianodon > Pangasianodon hypophthalmus. The sequence goes on along the minus strand of NC_069737.1, from coordinate 11,803,671 downwards.
AGCCAATCATGTGGCAGCAGCACAACGCATATAATCATGGAGTTACAGGTCAAGAGTTTCAGTTAATGTTCACATCAAACATCAGAATAAGGAAAAAAAAAAAAAAAAAAGCATCCTATGTGTGGAGGGTCTACAGGCTGAAACACCTTACTGTTGAGAGAGATCAGAGGAGAATGAGCAGACTGGTTTGAACTCAAAGGAAATCACTGAAACTCACTGAAAGTGGACAGCTGAAGCCTGGAAAAAAGCCCAGGTGATTTTTCTAATCTTCCGCTGTCCAGTTTCAGTGAGTTGGTCCCAATGATAGCCTCAGATTCCTGTTCTTGGCTGACAGGACTGGAACCTGATGTGGTCTTCTGCAGTTGTAGCCCATCCACCTCAAGGTTTGATGTTTTGTGCGTTCTGAGATGCTTTTCTGCTCACCATGGTTGTAAAGAGTGATTATTTGAGTTACTATATCCTTCCTGGCAGGTTGAATCAACCTGGCCATTTTCCTCTGACCTCTCTCATCAACAGAACTGTCACTCACTCAATGGTTTTTTGTTTTTTAGCACCATTCTGTGTAAACTCTAGACAATGTTGTGTGTGAAGTTCCCAAGAGATTTCTGAAATACTCAAAGCAGCCAATCTGGCGCTAACAGGCATGCTACGGTTTAAGTCACAGAGATCATATTTTTCCTCATTCTGATGTTTAATGTGATTTTATGCATTGTGCTACTGCTGATTGGATAACTGCATAAATGAGAAGGTGTACAGGCGTTCCTATTAAAGTGAATATACACATACTTAATGTCACAACAGCCCAGGACAGTACCTCTCCCCATCTGCGGAGGTCAGAATTCTAATTAGTTGCTCATTTCCTGTTTACTTCCTGGTTTTTGCCTTATTTAAGCACATCTTTCAGTTATTCTTCGCGAAGTCTTGCCATTTATTGAGCTGTGTTTCCCCTGACTGGCTATTCTATGTATTCTACTGTATTTGACCATTTTTTTGGATTACACTTTTGATTTGATGATTATTTGATGCCAGTGAGGTTTTTTTTTTTTAACACTGACTGCCTAAAGACTTTGATTTTTGGATTGATTCAATAAACTCTGCACATTGATCCTTGCTCTACTGCCGAGTCTGGTTTGTGTATTCTCATATTCTCATACTAAGTGTGTATATACAGTATATATATATATATATATATATATATATATATATATATATATATAAACATGTAATTTCTTTTCTGATACTTGGTTACACCTTCCCTCGCTTTAACAGCTCCAATCCTGTCAGGTAGGGGTGCTCGTGAATTTTAGCCCACTCTTTCACTGACTGGCTGCAATTCAGATACACTTTGTGGGTGTCTATCTCGTGTTTCATCTGCTGTTCCAAATAATCCCACAAGTTTTCCATGAGAGTGAGGTCAGATGGTTTTGCAGTCCAGTCAAAGCGTTCCACGATGCTCTTCGAAGAAGTCACACACGGATTTGGCCCTATGCACCCTACAGTCCTACATCCTGGAACGTGGGAGTTCTCAAAGCAACCCAAGCAAAATGCAACCCTAAGAGACAGACAATTCAGTTTTATGCTAAATTAAATTCATCCAGATGTGGCCAGTCCTATTGGTGGATACGGTTAATTTCCTGTCCGTTACATATAAACAATAACATATTAACAAAGAAAAACGTACAAAATTGCCTCAATAGGGCCAAAGCTTAATATTTAACTTAATATTTTGAATATTTTAATATTTGTGGCATATAACTAGCATATATGTAACAATAATTCAATGTCTCATTAACACAAAGTCAGACAGAATCTTATAATTCGGAGGTCCTGATTAATATGTAATTACTGGAGTTTTACAGTGCTCTGTCTACACTACCGCAAACCTGACTTGCAACAAAATGTCTTTCTGGCTCCTTCACATAAAGCCTGCACACAATCATAATTTCTAAAGGAAAAAAAAAAAATCATGCCCTGTTGCGTGAGATTATAAATCGTATAAATGACTTCACAGATGCATAAAAAAAAAGCCAGTCTTTTACGATTCTTTTATATGACTCGCTACCTTTCATCGGGTCACACTTTGATGACTTTAATCTCAAAAAGAATTCATAAAACTTTTATGAGCTAACGTTCATAAGAAGGGTAACAGATTTGTGCGTGTGATCAAATCGTCCAACATTAATATTCGGCGTGTGGACTTCATATTCTGATATAAATCTACATATGTTCTCCATCTTGCAGATTTTCACATAAGACAATGTCCGTATTACTGAGTAAACAGAGTAAACAAAGACCACACAAACATGTTGACTTGTAGAACTGTCACATGACCATAAAGGGTATGTGTATCCTCGGCCAGTCTGCTCTGCGGGTAAATGATTCACATGTACGTATGTCAGAAACATTTGTGTATCTGTGTTTTCAGGCTTTTCCTGCTGCCAGTCCACCAGTCACACAATACTGATTTATTGTCCGTGTTACCACGGCTACCCTAGTCTGGAATGCTGAAATCAGGAAAACAGTGACACACACACTCTCCATACTGCTTCACTCGGTCCCACAATGATTGGCAGGTGAAGGGCGACGTGCCCAGACAGCAGCAGATGGACAGTTACACACGTTCGCTAACATAGCAGCCCGGGCAATCATAAATACTTTTGTCCGTGCTGCAGTTTAGCAGTTTATGCTTGCTAATGTCTGATTCCAATCTGTCTCAATGTCAACATGGACTGTAATGCTTCCACAAAGTCAGCATCTACTCGAGTGTTTCCTCAGAGACATACACAAATCCTATAAGGCAGAACTGCCTAGCAGCATACAAACAGCACAATGGATACAAAAAGTCTTCACATCCCTTTTAAAATGGCAGGTTTTCATGAAATAAAAGAATGACACTAAGACAAATCATGTCAGATCTTTTCTCACCTTTAGTGTGAAATTGTATACAAATGAAGTGAAAAACAATCAGATACAACAATAATCTAGTTGCATAAGTGTGTACACCCCTAAACTAATACTTTGGAGAAGCACCTTTTGAATTTATGACACCACTCAGAATTTTTGACTATGACTAAGAGTCTGTCAGTGTGGCACATCTTGACTTGACAATATTTTCTCACTCTTTCTTGCAAAAACCTTCTAGGGCCATTAAATTGTAATTGCCAGGTCACCCCACAGATTTTTAGTTGGATTCAGGTCTGGGCTCTGGCTACGCCATTCAAAAACATTGATCTTCTTTTGGTTAAGCCATTCCTTTGTTGATTTGGATCTATGCTTTGGGTCACTGTCATGCTGAAAGGTGAAATTCCTTTTCATCTTCACCTTAGTAGCAGACATCTGAAGGTTTTGCACTAAAATTGGCCAGTATTTGTAGGTATTCATGAATCCCTCCATCTTGATAAAAGCCCCAGTTCTGGCTGAAGAAAAGCAGTTCTAAAAGCATGATGCTGCCACCACCATGCTTCACTATAGTTATGGTGTTCTTTTGGTGATGTGCTTTTTTTATGCCAAACATACCTTTTGGAATTATGGAATTATACCTTTTGGAAGCTGGTCTCATCAGACCATAACACATTTTGCCACATGGTTTAGGGTGATTTAGTTGGGCTTGGATGTTTTTTGTGAGAAAGTGCTTTTGTCTAGCCATCCTACCCCATAGCCTAGACATGTGAAGAATATGAGTATCAGTAATCAGTCAGATATTCCTGCAGCTCTGTTAAATGTTGCCACTGGTCTCTTGGTAGCCTCCCTAGTAAGTTTTTGTCTCGTCCTTTTGTAAATTTTGGAGAGATCTTCTGTTCTTGGTGATGTCACTGTGGTGCTCCATTTTCTCCACTTGTTGATGATGGCCTTCACAGTATTCCATGGTACATCTAATGTTTCTGAAATTCTTTTATACCCGTCTCCTGATCCATTCCTTTCAACAAGTGAGATACCGTACATGCTTTGTAAGCTCCTACAGAAACAGGTCTTTATGTGGGGTTAATCAGAATAATTTCATTGATGACAGCTGTATGATAATTACTTCTGAACATGAGATTGAATGTGAACACAGCCACATCCCCAATTATAAACTTATGCACACTTATGCAACCAGGTTATTGTAACTTCTTTTATTTTTCCTACTTTTCCCTAAAATGTTTCTGATTGTTTTTCACTTAAATTTTATACGCTGTAATTTCCTATTGAAGGTAGAAAATGTTCAGACATGTTTAATGTTTAATTATCTTGGTTTAATTTTTTTCATCACAAAATAATGTCCATAATACTGGTCTATGCAAAAAAATGTCTATGTCTCTCTAAACAGGGTTTTCCACTGACAGATGTTCACTGACTGCAGCTTCCCTCTGAGAGTGTATAATAGGTGGCCAGACAGCCAACACGCTGCAGTTTTTCCTTTCGCCTGGCAGTGGCAGCAGATTGTGTTAGCTAATGAGTTAACTAAAATGCAAGAGCCTTCTGCATCTGCAAATTAAATTACAGAACGATAAAAGCGCAAAGTTAACAGTCAGAAACACCACTAAGCATGGCCAACCTTTCACGAATTCTTGAAAGAGTCCATAATTTTATTTATGATTACGTTAGTTTGTTCCTGAAATAGGGGGGGACCACATATAAAAAGTGCTGTAATTCCTATCCTGTTCATCCAGTTTGAATATAAATACATATAAATACTATATATATATGGTGGAGTCCATGCCTCGACGGCTCAGAGCTGTTGTGACGGGGAACTACACAATATTAGGCAGATGGCTTTAATGTTATGGCTGATCAGTGTATATTCACTCGAGCCTATGAAATATTTGAAATATTCATTCCACTAGTCACATGTTCAACAGGAAGTTGCCTCATCCAAATTTCCTAAAGATCATGCGAAGAAGAAAATTAGGTTCTTCCATTCTTTTGTCTTTGTTTTCATTTATATTGTCATTAACTGATGAAATCCTTTTCAATGTACAACCTTGTTAGCCAAATTTTCTTGCATTCAGTGTTTACAATTCATAAATGAATAAATACAATTTATTTTTTTATTTTATTTGCACCTCAATCATGTAATCACTCAAAAGATAATTATTCCTGTGTGAAGACTATTATATTATTATTATTATTATTATTATTATTATTTATTAAGACTTTATTAGTTTTATTTGAACCCTTGGCATCACTGTGATTAAAAAAAAAATATATATATATATATATATATATATATATATATATATATATATATAAATAAATAAATCATGTATCTAATAAACTGCATGCAAACATTATGAAAAATGGTTTTGCCCAAAATCTAAAGGATGTATTTGTTTATATGATTTCTTTATACGCTATAAAAAGATGCAACTTTCCTACTTCACTGCAAGCACACCTTTGTTTATTACCTAATACATTACATTTGAATAGGAGCAGTGAATAATGGAGTTTTTTTTGCAGTTGGATTTTGGAAATCATCCTACCGTTATAGGGTTCAGAGATTTGTATTTAAAAAAATTACACACATTCGATATTTTAACGACATTTTCATTTTAAGTTTTTGTTTGCAATGTTTAGTCTGCTAAATGAGAATCAACGGTAGCAAACAAACATTATATTGGCTTACGCGTCATGGAAAAAAATAATCTGTCTGGCTTTGTGTGTGTGTTTGTGTGTGTGTGTGTGAGAGAGAGAGAGAGAGAGAGAGAGAGAGCGCAAGAGAGACTGTGTGTGTGTGTGTGTGTGTGTGTGTGTGTGAGAGAGACAGAGAGAGAGAGTGTACTTACTGTATGGCACACACTCATACTGAACCTCCAGGTATTTGTATGTTCCAGGACACGGATCGGGAAAAACATCTGGGCCTGCAACCACTGCGCACTGGGTCCTGTTATTACACCTGAGAGGGAGAGAAAGAGAGAGAGAGAGGGAGGGAGGGTGAGAGGGAGAGGGAAAGAGAGAAAGAGCGAGGGAGAGAGAAAAATAGAAGGGGGGGGAGAACAAGAGAGAGTCCCAGTGAGAAAAAAAAAGCAAAAAGGGGGACAGGGAGTGAGAGGGAAAGGAAGAAGAAAAGAGGGAGAGTGAAACAGATAAAGAAAACAGATAAAAAACAAAGAAAGGGGGGGTGGGAGAAAGAGAATGAGAGAAAGGGAAGATTGAGGTAGAAAATAGGCAAGCAGAAAAGCAGAGAGAAAGAAGAAGAGAAAGTATAGGGGTATTGGAAAGAAAGAAAGAAAGAATGAAAGAGAAAAAAGAAAGAAAGAAAGAAAGATTGACAAAACAGAGATTGAGAGAGAAAGAGATGACATTAAATGTAACGTAAAAACACACTGTACGAATATTACATGTT